>NC_079892.1:535345-822714 GCF_024868665.1 Triplophysa rosa | reverse complement strand
AGATAAGTTACGACTGGGACTTCCTGTGGTCACAGGAAGTCCCACACGTAACATTTTTGGCGCGGCTCCCATAGGTAGCTAATGGACACACCATTTTTAAGCTTCTGGAGCACAACTGTGAGCCTTAATGCACGTCATTGTGAAGGGCTGTTCCTCTCATACACTCTGCTGATGGTTTAAGCTGGATAAATCATTGCCAAAGCAAACGAGACCACTGACAGGGGTCTTACTCTGTCTACCTAATTTTGGGCCCTTCGAATGAATCGCAGATGTGAGAAAACATTGTGTCGATGCACACCGGCGCTTTTATGTGCACGTTCGACTCGAAAGTCAAAGAAAAGGGCTTTGGGCTGTTTAAGCGTCTGTCGCACAGCCGCTGATCTCAAATGAGGCAGTCATCTCCGAGAAGGGGTCCCCCGGGGCGCCGGGTGGAGACCGGGTCTTCGGGCAGGCTTCGGGGGCATCGGGCAGGCCTCCCTCAAGTTTAGGCTGCAAGGGGAACGCGTAGGCGTTCTGAGGATGGAGGCGTGGCCAGCGGGAAGCCCCACCCAAAATAGGTTACAAGGGGCACGAGTAAACCTCTCGTGTACGTCGGGGTCCGGAGCCGGCCCGTAGGCTGCAAGGGGGTTGCATAGGCGCTCTTCGGGAGGCCCGGTCGCAACCTGATCGGAGCGCGCGGCTTAGGCTGGGACCGTACGTCGAGTCGCCCCCTCGTGGTTATGCCCGAAAGAGCGCCTAACCCTTCGTTCAGTGACTCAAAAATTAAGCACTTTGGGCATTTTTCTGGGGTACCCCAGACGTCGCCGCCGACCCATGACGCTTCCATTCGATCGAGGGCGCTCTCCCCTTCGTTTCGGCACAGCCGGGCGACCTGGGAAAAATTTGGGGTCGTCGGCGCGCAGCGTCCATAACTAGCCGTCCGGCGCGTGTCGACTAAGTTACACAATACGTTTGATGGCCTTAGGCATGTAATATGTTTTTTTATCTGCAAGCATATGCTTCAAATTAGTTTCATAGACAAACATATATTTTTATCAGTATAATTTCTTTCATTGCGAAACTAACATTCTATTTAAAAATGGATTTTGAACCGAATTAAGAAGCAGCAGCCAATACGAGTTGAGCATGGGATTTGTCACACCAGTATTTTTTTTCTATTTGTAAGCAAAGAGTGACTATATTAAAAATACAAACATTTGTACTTTTGAACTACAGTATATATAAAGCATTAATGCTAAATGCTAAAATATAACTTATACTTTGCATTACAGACAAAAACGAACAAATAAACATTGATAACAATTCAATAAGCTTATTGTCATGTCACACCACCTGGGAGCACACAGCACACTGAGCTCCAGGATGGAGCCAACAGTTTGAAAACCTCTGCTTTAAATTCAAAGACAAAAAACTTTGTTTGGGATTACGCTTACAGCAAGTAAATGTATTGAAAAATGTATTTGGACATTTCAGGTAATATATTATTCAGTATTAGTATTTGTAAAAACAACCAAAGTATTAGAATGTTACTTCACCACTAGATGGTACAGTTCTGCAGTGTAACGGATGAAAAGGGAGCTTATCAAGTATATCATGTATGGAGGGCTTATTATGCACTTGAATATTATTAGTTTTAATATTAATGAAAACCTAAGTATTCTACTTATTTCTGGTGGAGGACACATGACCCAGTATTAGTCTTGAAATCATTGAGAAAATGTCACCTTAATGACACCAGGTCCTGAAGTAAACATTTGAATTCCATGTTGAGTGGCTCATCTAATTACAGCCCAAGATAAATTAAACATAGGCTTCTCAGCACGGCTGTCTGCCCCGCAGCAAGAGTTCATTCTTCCTTGTCCACCCATGCACACAAGTGACTTTATAAGCCTCATTCAGCACAGCATGCCGTGTATGCTGCCTACATTTTCACTAAATGAACCAGGCAAGAGGTGCTGATCAGAGACCAGCCATGACTCCCTTCTATAATTGAAGCTGAAAAGGTCAATGGTTTCAGATCTTTGTTTGAGGGCAACCTGTTCTAATGCTTGGTGCTCAAACCAGATATTATTTGCAGGACAGTAATTGTGAGCTGATAAAACAATTGAAATAGATCGAGAAAGCGAAAAATGAATGGGATCGGCACTTAAAAATGTTAATTGACATTTAAGACCAATAGCAAGAACATTATGGAAATACCACAGAAGATTGTAGGCTGGTCTTAAAATATCTTACAAACCAAACAGACCTTTGGTATAATTTGGTTGTGGAAAATTGGAAAATCAAAAGAGGCATTGTGTTGAAGAATATGTCAGAGCTTCATTATCTGGACTTAATTGAAATGATAAAAAGCCCAAATCTGTTTTTTATGTTAATGAAGTCTGTTTTTTTGTCCTTCACTTCATAAGCATAGTGAGTTGAATTTTTATGTAATCATATATCTACACAGTGAATAATGCATAATGCATGAAAATTCACACTTTTGCCCTTTAAAGTGCTAGTGTATCAAGAGAAACCTCTCCATTGAATTTGGGATAAAGATCAAGTTGACTTCTAAAAACTGCATTTAATCTGTATTCATTAATCTGTCTTTAACATGCAATATGTCTTATTGCTTAGCATATCATTATTACCTCTTTTACACCAGTGGAAATAATAACAGAGCAGAACGACTGAAATGCCTTTCTTAAAAAAAGATACATATAAAAATTCTTTCTTAGAATTCCCCATGTCAGAATATTTGATGAATGTGAAATGAGCACCTGTCAATTCCCTGTGGTTGGTTTTCTGCGCAGAACTGGGATGAAAGAAGATTAAATCTGGAGACAGACGTGGTTGTCTTGTCAAGACAGACGTGGTTGTCTTGTCAAGGCATCCACACAGGGAAGCGTATCCAGGGCAGGTTTCCTGCAGCACCCGCTGAATTCCTCAGTCATGGCATCCAGTTTTGATTCATTGCAGAGAACCTTCTGAAAGCTTGTTAGCTATAATGAATAGAAAAGAAATAACTACAGCACATATTTTCATGACATTGATGAATAGGTAAACCCTGCTATCGCAAAGCTTTTGTGGCAATTTGCAGGTGGATCTGAAGACTCTTTTCTAAAGTCCTGATTAATTTATCTCTGGGTTTGTTTCTCTTTGAAAAGGAGGGATTTTGATATAACTGCTGCAATTTACTAGTTCTCTTAAAACGGAATTATTTAAATGATAATGATAAAATATAGCCCTTAGGAAAATCCACATGGATTCAAAAACACATGGGATCACATGTGAAAAACATGTCACCACATGTGAAAAACATGAAATTCTTTTCTATAAGGGATGGAGCAGCTTTGAGATCTGTTGCTGTTATTTCTGAATTAAAGACACTCTATTGAGGCATGGAAAAAGAACAAAGAAAAGAAGGTCACTCTTTGAAAGGAAATCTCTCAAGGACTGCAAGAACTTTCTGATAAAATATCATACAGAAGCACACAGTACCAGTGCCACAGCATTTATTATGTTTGTCGTGTTCAGTAGTAAAAATGTCATAGTCATTTACATATATTTTCATTTAGCAGATGCTTTTATCCAAAGCGACTTACAGAGAGTTCAGGGAGCAATACAGTGATATATCATACAGGAGCAATAATACAATAGGTGCTAGAGATAGGTGCATAGTATGACGTCTTTCAGTGAGCAATAGGCTTTGTTATAACCTAGTTTAAAAAGTTACTATCAACAGAAATAGGGAATAGACCTTGTAACTTGAACAAAGCCCTCAAACAAAGGCTGTCAGATGGAGTGATGGCAGCGGTCCAGTTAATTGAGAGGTTTGAATCTGAGAGGTGCTTTTCATTGTGCTTGTGCCCATCCTCTAAATTTGAGAGTTGTGACTGGTTTCCTCACCTCTTCAATTTTACAATCACGCTGGGGCTGTAAACAACATTTATCTAGCCCAGACTGGAATTGAATGGAAATAGTTGATACCTCTTCAAAGGATCCTCCTAAGAGATTTCCATATGCAGACAGCCTGGAAATATGACATACTGTAAGGACAATGAGAAGGTGGACTACAGGCAAACCAAATGGCCAAATGTACAATTTGCTACTCTTTTGTATGACACATAAAAAAGATAACATGTTCAGTTGTGATGATGGTGTGAAAGCCATGTCATATTTACCCATATCTGTAAGATATTATATTCTGGTTGTTGCAAACGTTGGAGAGAAACCTTAGAAAAACATTTAAGCCTGTCAGCTGGAGCCGCTGTAAAAAGAAATTTGAGTTCAGATATATGACCGTAAAGTCAGCACTGATGTAAATCATAATTGTGAACATTATCAGGGTTTTTGGCAAAGAAATAAAACCAAATTAAATGATACCGAATTAAATAAATTCTTAAACTGCAAGAATATTATTATAATTAACGTCTCGGTTACGACTGTAACCTTTGCTCCCTGATAGAGGGAACGAGAGGTTGTGTTGAGAGACAGACTGGGGTTTGATCTTGAGAACCTAGCATCTCCGAGGGGAATTTAAAATGCCAATGAACTTGGCAAATGGCACGCGCACGTCTCCGCCCCGTGCATACTGGTATAAAAGGAGATGGCGGCACCCATTCATTCAACTTTTTGGGTTGAGGAACCTGAGAGACATCTCCAGGTCGCTGCAGTGGGCCGGCAAAGCGTTGTGGCAGGAAGACACAACATCTCGTTCCCTCCATCAGGGAACAAAGGTTACAGTCGTAACTGAGAAGTTCCTTTTCAGTCGGTCTCTTGACATTGTGTTGAGAGACAGACTGGGGTCCTATACGACACGCCACGGCGCTGAGCCGCATCACGAGCTCAAGCGGAGCTACACTGACTGGACTAGTGAGTCACAAGTGAGCGCTACCGCGAGACGCAATCTTCCAGTGGAATCGGTAACTAGTAGCATACTTCAAGAGGCTCGTACCGACGGCCATCACGGGTGGTGGCGTTGTTTCTCTATTTTAGCGAGATAGCCGCCTGGTACTGTAAGGGAACACTGGGAAGCACTGCTCTCTCTACTGAAAGAGTGTGCTATGGAGACCACATCATACTGTAAGGGGAGGTTACATGTTGAGACACAAGCATGGTCTCACCAGCGGGGAGAACTACATGGGATATAATGCGCAAGCCCAAGTAGGGAGCACACGACCCAGGTGCCATGGCGTATAACAATCGTCAGTGGCGTTCGCTCACGGCAGCTAACACGACTAGCCCGACGCCTCCTTCTTTGGAGTCAGTAGGTGATCAGCTCCCTGCGAGCCACACACATCCCAGGCGTCCTGAACCAGACAGCCAACACGCTCTCTCATCAGTCGATGCCTCGTGGAGAGTGGCGACTCCATCCCCGCGCCCGCTCATTTGGGAGCAGTTCGGCCAGGCACAGGTGGACCTGTTGCCTCCCCGGACTCCACCCATTGTCCGCTTTAGTACTCCGTGACCGAGGCACCCCTCGGCACGGATGATCTTGCACACAGCTGGCCGTGGGACAAGCGGAAGTACGCCTTCCCCCCCGTGAGCCACATTGCACAGACCCTGTGCAAGGTCAGGGAAGAGGAGCATCAAGTGGTACTAGTTGCGCCCTACTGGCCCAACCGGACTTGGTTCTCAGAGCTGGTGCTTCTGATAACAACTCCCCCTGGCCGATTCCCCTGACAGAGGACCTTCTGTCACAGGGGAAGGGAATGTAACGACATCCCAGGCAGACACCTGGAATCCATGTCTGGACGGGACGAGAAGATCCTGAGTGGCCCACCCCCTGCGAGGGTTGTGACATCTCTCAGGCTACGGCCTCGGCCACTAGGCGGCTATATGCCCATAAGTGGCGCCTCTTCTCGTCTTGGTGCTCTTCTCGAAGAGAAGACCTGCGGAGTTGCTCGATCGGGAACGTGCTGTCCCTTCCTCAAGAGAGACTGGAGAGTAACCTCTCCACCCTCTTCACTGGGAGTGTATGTAGCCGCTACGGCCGCTCATCACGACCCAGTTGCTGGGAAGCCTCTGGGACAGCACGACCTGGTCATTGGTTCCTAAGGGGCGCGAGAAGGCGACCGCCTCAACCGTGCCCCGTACCCTCTTGTGACCTAGGTGGCAGGCCTTGAGAGGCCCCCCCCCTTAGAGCCCCTCGGAGCTGCCGCTCTTTCTCACCTCACGATAAAGACGGCTCTCCTGATGGCGCTCACCTCCCAGAGGGTAGGGGACCTACATGCACCCTCCGTGTCCACAGATTGCCTAGAACTCGGGCCCGGTGATTCTCACGTGTTCCTGAGACCCCGGCCCAACTACGTGCCCAAAGTTCCCACCACTCCCCCTAGAGGCCAGGTGGTGAACCTGCAGGCGCTCCCCACTGGGGAGGAAGACCCAACCCCATCCGTGTTGTGTCCAGTACGCGCACTGCACCTCTGCTTGGACCGCAAACAGAGCTTCAGAAGCTCTGAGCAGCTCTTTGTCTGTTTTGGAGGTCAGCAGAAGGGGAGGGCTGTCTCCAAACAGAGGCTGGCGCACTGGATCGTGGATGCCGTCGCTACGGCAGACCGATCTCAAGATCGCCCCTGCCCGTTAGGAGTGAGGCACACTCCTCATGGGCACTGGCTCAGGGCGCCTCTCTAGCAGACATCTGCAGAGCTGCGGGGTTGGGCTATGCCCATCTCCTTCGCGAGGTTCTACAACCTACGCGTGGAACCGTGCGTCCTGCAAGGCAAAATGTAGGACCGGCAGCCGGTAGGGCGTACGCCTGCGAAAGCCCTTCCCCCTTCCTTAGGTGGGTCAGCGGCTATTTCCGCCTCCATTCTTTCCCCACTGGGTAAATCAACAGGCATTCCATCCATCACTAAGCACCTTCCTGGGGGCAGGCTGGGCAGAGCAGCCCTGCCCCCTTAGGCCGGGGAACAGTTGAGCCATTTACATAGCTGTAACTGGACCTAGTGCTCCAGACGTGGTTACCCCCCCCCAGTGGGCGGTTCTGTCTGACGTATTCTCAACTCTCAACTCAACTCAACTTTATTTATATAGCGCTTTTACAATTTTCATTGTTACAAAGCAGCTGCACATGAGACACATTGACTACAAGCAAAACAATCAAAGTTGTACATGCAAAAACAAGAAAAGGTTGAAAACACAGAAGACAGACACACCCACACACAAAACACTCCACACACAGAACACGCACACGCACCAACACACACAGACACAGAGACAAACACACACACGGATGCGTGTTCTCATGAATGGTTCCCACCTTGGTAACCCATGACCTCCCTAGGTGGACTCCCACCTTGCGGTTAACTCCTTCAGTCTGCACATTTTCCCATGAGTTCTCCCCTGATGGTGAGACCATGTTGGTGTCTCCACTAATTCCTCCCTACGGACGTAGTGGTCTCTGTAGCGTTTTTCCCCCAGGGGGGAATAATGCTTACCCAGTGGCTCTTACCGTGCCGGGCAGCTTCTCGCTGTTAGAGAATCAAGGCCTCCGCCCGTGACGGCCGGTGGCAGGGGCTTCCCACCTTTTCTTCAAAAGCTCTGGGACCCCCTACCTCTCCACTGGACGGTTACAATTTTGCAGTAGCGCTCGTCTGACTCGCCCATGCCAGTCAGCGTCGCTCCGATGGAGATTGTGATGCGGCACAGCGCTGTGGCGTTTTCCATAGGAACCCCATCTGTCGGCTCGACACAACTTTGAGAGACCGACAGAAAGGGAACGTCTTGGTTACGGATGTAACCTCAGTTCCCTGATAGAGGGAACGAGATGTTGTGTCCTTCTTGCCACAACGCTGGCCGCCCGCCGCAGCGGTCGAGGGATGCTCAGGCTCCTCAGACCAAACATGAATGAATGCAGCACGCCATCTCCCTTTTATACCCGGATATCCGGGGGCGGAGTCCGGCATGCAAATTTCATTCACCAATTTCATTGGCCTTTTCTAAACTAGTCAGAAGTTGATAGGTTCTCAAGAGCGAACCCCATCTGTCGGCTCGACACAACGTCTCGTTCCCTCCATCAGGGAACTGAGGTTACATCCGTAACCAAGACGTTACATCCGTAACCAAGACGTTTTTTGTCTTGTTAACCCCTAACCCACTGTCTGCACCTGGGTCCTCTGTCCATGCACCACCACGATCATGACAGGATGGTAATAATACCTGTGGAATACGTGATTGCGTTCAGACAAGACACATAACAACAGAAACAAAGTAACCAATTATGCTCTTCAGGAAGTAAGTGCTGTAGTATAGCCAATAATCTAAATTACAAGCACATATAGCCTCTCTTGGTATATCCACTAATGAGTAGGCTACAATTTTGTCTTTTTACTGGATATTAAGAAAAAGCTGGCATACATATGCAAGAAATGTAGAAAATTCCTGTTGTTTAAAAGCTAACAAAGCAACCTATTTAGGATTAGCATTATGTTTGCAGTATTTAGCTTTTAATTCGACAGCTTCATTCTGTACAAATTGCACAGACAATAAGTGCTTCCTTACGAAAGATGTTTATGTTTTTAAAATACTTTACTCTCTTTTAATATACTGTTTTCAGTCAACGCTGCCTCTTATCTAAAGACACATTAAATTAAATTAAATTCAAAAAGCTTTATTGTCTATCCCCAACGGGGTAGAAAATTGTCTTTAGACAAAAGGCTCAGACACACAAACAATACTCATTACAGCAACACATAACATTTCATACATCCCATAAAAACTATATAAATATATAAATTCATATTACGGTCCTATTTAAAATACAAATTGCAGTTAGGATAAAGGTCTTCTTATACTTGACCCTTTTCACTAAAGGCACTTTATACCGTCTGCCAGAAGGAAGTAACTGGAAAGAACTATACAGAGGATGAAAAGAGTCTCCCACAATAACTAAGGCTTTTCTTTTTAATGCCACAGTAAAAAGATCAGAAAGAGGTGTTTGTCTCTCACCAATTATCTTACTCGCCACATTTATAATCCTCAAAAGTTTGTTTTTGCTTTTAACAGAGAGAGAGTTGAACCAGGATACAATATTAAAAACAAGAACAGATTCAATAAGTGATTTATATACAACCATCAAAATGTCCTTTTCAATATTAAAACTCATCAGTTTTCTCAATAACCCTAAACATTGACAAGCCTTTTTAAAAACACTATCTGAATGCTTATCGAATGAAAATTGAGAATCAATCTCTGTACCTAAATATTTAAAAGAGCCCACCTTTGCCCAACTTCCTCTCCACCAACTAATAAAGGTTCACAAAGTGCTTAGTACACTATTTGCCCCACAACACATTTCTTTGGTTTTACTAATATTAAGCTGCAAAGAACTCTCCTCTGTCCAAATTGTGATATAGTTAACAAAATTAGATTAGTATCTAATGACTGAAAATCCTTTACACGTCCCACTAATGCCATATCATCTGCATATTTGCGTAGTGTCAGATTATCATTATCACAGGCAAGGCCGGACTTGCCATTGGCCTTGACTGGGCACCAGCCCAGGGGCCCCGCCCTTCAGGGGCCTCGCCTGCTCTCGTTCATTTGATTTGTTTAGTTATATGCCAGTCATTTTATTTTTCATTTAAACTTTGTGCATTGGCCTACCAAGGTTCAATAGCACTGCCTTATGTAAGGAATGATGTCGTTTAATTGGCTAAACGTTCCGTCAGTCATGTTGGCGTTTCCTGGTTGGTTATTTGTGTATTCTATCCATCATGTTTACCTCAGTTGAAACCTGTCTGCTCATTAAGACGCTTGTTCTAACGGCTGACAAGCGCAATCGCAGTGCCGCGCTTAAAGAAAACCAAAGACTGAGAGACAAGAACGCGAAAAAACAGCATTTAGGAAATAATGATTCTTTACACCCATGGCACCACACCTTGATCTTTAGGCAGAGAATCCAGAGCATACCTGTCAAAACTCCCGTTTTTCACACCCATCTACCGCCAGGCCGCCACCCTCCAGTTTTATTTCAGTTATTTCTCCTTTGAAACTCGCGGACCGATGGGAGCCGGAACGCGTTCACTGGGTGGCTCTGTGGCTTGAGCCGCTGCCCATTTGCCCTCACAGGCTGGCACCCTTTGGTAGACGAAGTAGAGTAGAGAGGATTCACATCCCCGCGAAAAACTTTCTCTGAATACACCGCTATATGATTCCACTCCGCGTTTTCCATTTGACGCTCGCTCCTGACAGTCTGTGTCCGCTCACTGAACACGACAGATCGGTTCATCGCCAGGTAGATGCAGTAGTCTACTAGCTGTTGTTATTGTTACACTTTCTTTGCTTTTACAAAAAACATGTTATGAAAAGTGTTGTGTTCTGCAGACAACTCTGAATAAAAACTGGTAATATAGAGTTTTTTTCTAATATTTCCCGTTCTGTGACCATAAGCGGTTCTTGTAAATAATATGCAAACACTGTTAAATCCATAAAAAATGAAAACATTCTGCTAACTAATAAACAAAGTTAAAACAACAGAACTACAGGACGCGTGAAGGGACAAACTGCTCGTGCTTTTTCAAACTGCGTTTAGATAGTTATTTCATTTCTGACGTTGAGATATCTGGCAAAATGTAAATGCTAAATTAAGATGATACCTTGCAGATATACCATTCATGGATTCATGGCATGTGAGCTGCATTAAACAGTCTCTTAGATTTACATTTAAGAATTTGACATGAACATGATGTTATGTTAGTCATAAAGTAATTAAAAGATTTAAAACGATTTATAACAGAGGGGTGCCCTATTTGCCCTGCACAAGCTCAGTTAACTAGACTTTACAAAACTATGGACCCATCTCATTATTATGAAACTATTTAAGCCATAATAAGACATTTCATCTCATTAAATGAATACAATTTTAATGTGCATTTCAAACTCATAGATCTGTCATATGCTTTACTGATGGAATTGCAATAGAATACTAATATATTTTTAACACTTTACACCGTTGCATTTGTTAACATTAGTTAAGCATTAGATTACATGTCTGCATTTGTTAATCTTTATTTTCAGTATTTACTAATATTTTTAAAAACATTGAACAAGCACCATGAACACAATTGTATTTGGCATTAACTAACAATAAACAAGTCATTGTTGGTTTCATGTTAATGCAGGGGTTCACAAATTTTTGATCCGAGACGTATAATCTCTCAAGATCCTCCAGAAATACAGGCAAAACACACACATTTGTTCCTTTTTAGTAGTTTTCTTTTTATGAATCAATAAATTTAATTTTAATATACATAATGGTAGGGCTGTATGATTATGTCAAAAACTGTAGTCCCCTTGATATTGTAATGTTGATTATTAATGTTGATTGGATTTTACATTTAAGTATGTTTGAAACTTCCTACACGCTATAAATGCACCACTTGTGGCTCCCACTGTCAAGACAAGCATTATAAACGTGTAAACCAATGAACAAGTGTCATTGTTGGTCATTGGAGAAAAAAACATTTACAAATGCAAACAAACATATGATTTTAAATAGTACGGGGGCCCCGAAAACAACTCAAGCCCAGGGGCCCCCATCCTCCTAAGTCCGGCCCTGATCACAGGTCATTTCATTTACAGTATATAAATAGAAAATAAAATTGGTGATAAAACACACCCCTGTGGAAGGCCCGTGTTTAAAACCACATTCTCAGACTTTTTGCCATTCACCAATGCTGTGGACGGTCCCGTAAAAAACGGTGAATCCATAAAATAAGAGTTTGGTGCACCTGCAACTCCTCCAGCCGCCTCAAAAGAGTATGATCACAGTATTAAAAGCGGAAGAAAAATCCATGAATAAAATCCAAACACAACAATCTGCCACATCCAGGTACTTTCCCAATTTATCCATCAGAGTGAGGGTGGCATCTTCAACTCCTCGCCCAACTCTATAGGCAAACTGCAGAGGATCCAATTTCCCAATCATTGCCTGGGAGAGTTGTTGACAAACTACTCTCTCCATACACTTACAGATCACAGATGTTAATGCCACTGGTCTATAGTCAATAGGATCCTTAGCATGTGCCTTTTTTGGCAGTGGAATAATAGTACTCTCTTTCTAGGCCTGAGGTACGACATTACAATCAAATGACAGCTGAAAAAGCTGTGTTAACACTCCCTTCAGCTGTGTTGCACATTCCCTCAGCACCTTCCCCTTTAGTCCATCAGGCCCTGTTGTCTTTTGAGGTTTAACTCGTAATAAAACCTGTTCCACTGTCTTTTCCTCTATTGTTAGAGGGGGAAATACAGGAGGCCCTGTAGGAGTCCATTTCTCATCAGACGTATTATCAAAACGAGCATAGAACTGATTCAGTTCAGTGGCAAAACAAACAGAATCAGGACACTGGATATTGTGTTGCCTCTGATTCCTCCCCATCATACTATTTAGGCCTTGCCAGGCCAACCGCGCATTTCCCACTTTGAACTTTTCCTCAACCTTCCATTTGTACTGCAGTTTAGCCTCCCTAGTTTTTTGTTTTAATTCTTTTTGCAAGAGTTTAACACCATGTTTATCTCCATTTAAAAAAGCTATATTTTTTATTCAAACAGTGTTTTAAATCCTTTGTAACCCAAGGTTTGTTATTAGGGTAACATTTTACACGTTTCACAGGAATAACACTGTGCACACAAAAATCCACACACCCAGAAATGGAAGCATTTAACATATCAACATCATTTCCACAGTCCTTTAAAATTCATTCCAATCTGTTTCTTCGAAGCATCCTTTTAATGTTTCAGTGGAATCAAAGTCCCATACCTGAAAAGACCTGGTTTGCACTTTCTCAGTCTTTAGCTTTTGACGTACGTTAGAGATGTAAGCACCAGGTATGTTTCCATAGCAAAGATCCAATGTTTTATCCAGTCTAGTTGCAGATGTGACATATTGCTCAAGGTTCGGCAAAAATGTAGTAACGTCGCTCTCCAAGCAGAAACACCGGCTGATCACCAACTCCGTTTGCAGTGTTATTAAAAGTGTCAGCAATGTTCTCAGCAGCAAACATAAAATCAGGTCCAGGTGTTGTGCCGAGAAATGCACCCATGCCAGATTATGCACCTCCTTCTATAACACGCTGTCCGATTGGCTAAATCTAACCCGTCCCCACACCTAATCCTAATACCAACCCCTCCCCTAACACCTAATCCTCACCCTAGCCATTGTGGGGAGGGAGGGTGTCATGGTTCTGACCCACCATGTCTTGCTTCTCTTGACCTAGTGGCAGAACCATGATAGAACCTCTTGTTTTATGTGGAGAGTGACGTTTTGTCCCTCATGGTCTTCCACTCTCCGGTGTGGCGTCTCTGTTCCCGCCCTTTCGTCTCGTTATTGTTTGTTAATTAGTTCATGTCCTGCACCTGTCCCCTCTTGATTTTTCCCCTTTATTATGCCCTTGTGTCTTCTGTCTCGTGCTGGTTCATTGTTCTGTTGTGTTCTGTTTGTGTCATGTGGGTGAGTTACTGTTCTGCAGTTAGTTTAGTTTATTGTGGTTATGTCAAGTGTTGTTATTATTTCTAGTCTAGTTAGTCCCTGTCCTTGTTGCTATGTTTTGTTATGTTCCCCCACGTGGGTCTTTGTTTTGTATTTTTTAGTTATAATTAAAGTCTGTCTTGTTAACCCCTTACCCGCTGTCTGCACTTGGGTCCTCTGTCCTTGTCCTCACCACCCACGTTCATGACAGAGGGTGCATAATCTGGCAGGGGTGCATTTCTAGGCACAACACCGGGACATATACCAATATCACTGTAATGTGGACGAAAGGAAACCACCATGATTTCATAGTGTTTTGAACACTTGGTTTCCCTCAGCGTAAAGTTCGTTGCCTATCTATTATTTATAGCCATACAAAGCCCCCCACTAACTGTTTTCTGAGTTTTAAGAATATCCCGGTCAAACCGAATCAAAGTAAAATCATCCAGATGAAAGTCCTCTGTTTCCTGGGAGAGCCAAGTCTCGGTAAAGCAAAAAAGGCTTGTGCAACGATAATCCTCATAATATCTGATTAACGCAGACAACTCGTCGAGTTTATTCCTTAAAGATCTGACATTTGATTGGATGATGGCAGGTAAGGGCAGCCTACAACCTCTTCTCCGTAGCCTCTTACGTATTCCTCCTCTCGATCCCCTTTTCCTCCGTTTCCCTTTGTACTTTTTCCAGCCAAGACCAACCAGAAGACATTCTGGGATATCTTTAAAAAGCGCTGAATCCGTAGGTGGCCAAACAGCAAACGAACGCAAGTCCAGTAGAAGCTTCCACGAATAAACCAAGTTTTTCGCGGCTGACGGTGAACAAGTGTTTACCGGTTTTGTCCATAAAGCTGTAAAAAGCTTTTATTTTGTCCATAAAGCTGGGCCTGGTTGTAAAATAAACACAACCAGGCCCAGATTTATCCAAAAATCAGCCATCATGTATAACAGACTAAATTTAAACTAAATAAAAACACTTAAAAACAAGACAATCAAACAAACATAGAGCCTGAGTCACGAGTCACACGTGCAGCGCTGCGCCTCGGAAGTTATATACAAATGACATGTTATATGACGCAATTCACAGAATCATCTATATCATTTATTATGTGTGTAATAGATGTGAACTGATTAGCTCTACATAATCTGTTAGATCAAGTATTATTGTTTTTTCGCGTATTGACTATTGTAATGGTCTTCTTGCTGGAGTATCAAAAAACTCCATTAACAAATTACAATATGTGCAAAACTCAGCTGCTAGAATTCTTTCTGGGGCCAGGTTTTGTGATCATATTTCTCCTGTGTTGGAGTCTCTACACTGGCTCCCTGTAAGATACCGTATTGATTTTAAGATCCTTATGTTAACATTTAAGGCTTTGCATGACCTGGCTCCGAGGTATACCTGTCTGACCTGTTATTGCCGTACACACCATGTCGAAATTTGCGCTCTTCTCAGTGTGGTCTTTTAGTGGTTCCCAAGACACGGCTTCGCACCATGGGTGATAGAGCATTCTCCTCATACGCTCCTAAGCTTTGGAACTCTCTACCGGCAGACATCAGGGAGGCAAATTCTCTTGCGATTTTTAAATCTCTTCTTAAAACATTTTATTTTAGGATTGCTTTTACTTGATTATATTATTTGTTTTTGTTGTTGTTGTGTTGTTTTACAAAGTATTTTTTACAAATTGTGTTGTTTTACCTGATGTGATGTCTACTGTGAAGCACTTTGAGAAAGCAACTTTTAATTGCACTATACAAAATAATAATAATAATAATTATTATTAACTTTTCTGAAGTAATTACACTTTTTGTTGATGCCCACAGACATTCTAATAAATGTATTCTGTCTGTGCATAGCCGGAGGAAGTTGTTCAACTTGTCTTAGGGTTTGGAAATTGAAAAACTGGTTTTGTATCTGCAGACAGTGCACAAAATGGCATTTCCATTTAAATCAATTCAAGGCAGCTGCAATGCATCAGTGTTCACAGATAAAAATAATGCAAGCTCAAAAACATCCTAAACCATGCAGACTCAATAGTAGTGTTTCATTTCAAAACAAAGAACTATGGAGAAAGCTAGCCTTTAGCTACGCTAGTTAATACATTTATAAAGCTTTCCTGTGGTTCAGTGAGCATGGCGCTAACAACGCCAAGGTAATGGGTTCGATACCTGGGGATTGTACATAGTCAGACTCAGAAACAAATGTGTAGTACAATGCAATGTAAGTCGCTTTGGATAAAAGCTTCTGCCAAATGCGTAAATGATATTCGTAGCCTTAAAATATTACAAAAAATGCTCTGCTAAATACAACACCATGCTGCTTATTTGTCTGAGCTATTTCTGGACAGCACAGCATTCGCATTTTACATAACCCTTTGACCATCATCCCCAGTCTTGTGTAACACAAGATCCAATTCACTTGCAGTTACAATGTAATGGGTGTTAAAATAAACAGGAGTACACCGAAACTGTAATGAATTCTCTTATTTATTCACCCTCATGTCACTTCAAACCTGCATGTCTTTTTTTTCTCAGGAACACAAATATTTTGTACAGCGCTGGTAACCTAACAACACTGGGCCGATTTAACTTCCATTGTAGAATAAATAATGTCAGAATTATTATTTTAAAAAATGAAGTTACCCAGCTGCACTAATTTTTTTGTTCATTTCAACTTTTTGTTAACACAACAATTTGCATTAAATTCATGTAATAACTATTTTTACACTTAATTATTATTTTAGGGGGAAACCCTTTAATATGCTGCAGCTGTGTGCACAGAAACGAGAAGAAAAATATGATCCGAATTTGAGTCAATCTTGAAGTTAAAAATACTGATTATTTCAGAAATAAAACTGAAATAGTACTAAGTTTTGCTAATGATATCTACAACTAAAAATATTTTTTTACATTGAAAGCCAATTACCTTGAAATCCCTCACTGTTAAAATAATTTGATGTTTGAACTTAAGAAATAATATAAGTTACCTGGCTGCCTTAACATAATAATAACTAATATTTTTATCTTGAATTAACTCAAAATTTTAAGACAGCTGGGTAACTGATTTTTTAAGTTGAAACAACAAATCAATTTTTAACATTTCTAATAACCTTGAAAACTAAAACAATTTAATCATCAAAGTTTCCCAGATCAAGAAAGTTCTTTGTGTGTATTATGCTTCAGGTGGAGTTGGACTGAATGGACTGCAGCGTGCCTAGGGGCGTGCCGTCTGAGACTTCACCATTCGTTGTTATTTCAGTGCTAGTCACAGTAATTTGGTTGTGACTTGCTGGAATGTTCTAACCTCAATAACAACCATGCTAGAATGATATGCAGTTCTACAGTGTGTATGTGTGATTGAAAATGACAAGGTGATGAGCATTGTCATTTTAGCTCAGACCATAATCAGTGTTAAACATATCCAACTAACATACCCCTGCCCTTTTACAGGGGTCATATAGCACCCTGTGGTTTTCAATGAATGTAATCAGATCACAATATCTCTGGGAGGAAACAAGAGTTCTTGGTAGCAGGGCGGCAACATCTCTCTACCATTCTCACATAGTTTTGAGTAACATTAAGCACAAAGCCTGCTGGGATGTTCCTGTGTCTCCAGGCAAATTCATACAAGTACCTGAGGGAGAGAATATAATGACTTATGATGCAAAGATGGTAAATCAAAGCTGTTTAAGACTGAGTCATAAAGGGCATTGAATATTCTGCTCCCCTATTAGTAACTTCTAATGAAAAATCAAAGCTACCAAAGGTGTTAGCTTTAATCCCATCAAACCAGCAAATAATCCTCGTTTGTGCAGAGATGAGGGTGTGTTGTTACCGAAAGTCATTTTGCTCCCAAGATTTTTTTATTAACATGACGACTAACATTCAGCTGAATTATGCAGAGGAGCATTGAGAAGCTGTTGAAAGAGACAGATATGAACTAAAACAAATGCAGACTAGTTTTGCAATGTGCAAGCAAAGCTAAACTTGCACTATAGAACTATTTGACAGCATTTTTTTTATAGAAATGTAATAAATGTTCTAAAATAAACAGCAAACAACAGGATCCTAAGACAGATACTGTCTCAGCCAAAACACAATTTGCTTCCCCTCAACTGAAGCACTTTTTGACTTATATGATTATTTGCATGTGCTTGAGAGTGTCGCACAACAGGCACTTACCTTCTCATACAACTAATGTGACCACAGTCAGCAGAGACTATATGGCATCCAAAAAGCAATTAACCTACTGATAGAGGTGCAATATTTATTTATTTTAGAACGCGGGCCTTCTAAGTGCAAAAATGGCCCAATATGCAATTACCACGTACATCTGTCTATTGGGCAGAAACGTCTTTCCTGGGGAATAAAAATAATAATATTTGCGAAAGCATGTTCTACAAATAATGTATTAGTCTCAAGCATTACGCTAAATTACGCACAATCAAATATGGTGGAATCCATTTAGTGAAGCTGTGGTGATAGGAATCATGAAAGCAGGCTAACAAAGCTCACCAAAAGCACCACATGAGAACTTGTAGAATTGGGATTAGAAAGAGATTCATTCAGGACTGTTTGTTCCACTGCATGAAGCGCTCAATTAGCAAATATCTTTATTCTTGGCACATGCTTTCCAGCACATTTCTTTTTTTTTTAAGTTATACTTATGAGGTTTTTGCCTTTATTGTGATAGGATAGTGGAGAGGTGACAGGAAAGTGCTGGGTAGAGACAGGGGAGCAGAATTGGCAAAGGACCACACAAGACGGGAATCGAATTAGGGTTGCCGTGAGCTTATTAGCGCTATATGTCGGCCTACTAACCACCAGGCTATTGACGCAGACAGCAGCACATTTCCTATCTAACTTTTTTGCAATGACATTGGAAGAGATTATTTTGTATCCTAAGATACCAGTGCATAACAACAGGCAAAACAAACAATATACAGAAAAAGAGCATTTCAGAGACTATTTTTCTGATTTTACTATTTATAGGTGTTTATGTAAAATTATCATTTTGTTTCATTCATTTTGCATTAGCAGAAAATGAAAACTGGAGAAACAGATCAAAATAATCAAAATGCTCTGTATGTTTTCAGACCTCAAATACTGCAAAGAAAAAGTTCATAATCACTTTTGAGCAATACAACAGTAATATTTGTACATGTATTTAGGAAAATTTCAACATGTTGTCATGCTGTCAGTGTTTCACATTGCTGTTTGATGACTTTATGTCACGCCTAAGGTTTAACTTGGTTGAAATTCAAGAAACGCTATACTGGAATGGCCACAATACATCTAGAAAATCTGATTTGAAATTAAAATTTGGAATGGTCTCTTAATTTTTTTCTGTGGCTGTATATAATACAGTCATGGCATAAAACATAAAGGATGCATTTACATTTTCACAGTGTTGTGGTTTTCAGGTTGGCTGTACCAAGCATCTTGGGGATGCTAAGTTTTAGGCTTCTTTGATCTTTGATCTTGCTTTTGATCTAGGTTCTTAGATTTGTCTCCACTAACCCAGATCGACTCTTTGATGATGAAACAAGATCTGTCATTCCAACAAGGGCCATTCCATCTGTTCCTTAATAACATTTATTGGCAAAGAATGTTCAGAAATCAATATTGATATTTCATACTTACACACTAAAGATTTTTTTAACCCTGAGAACTATTTTACAATTTTATTATGAGGCATATAATGTGCCTATAGGTCCTTTGAGTACTATACTGTATGTAGGTACACAAAAGTATTGGGATGCCCCTTCTAACAAAGATGTTTATTGATGTAAGTAAATCCACTACAATACAGTAAATCCATCAACACAAAAAATGTTAATGCTACGCCATGAATACAATATTAAAGAATTTTGTTCCCATCTTTGTTGCAGGACCTTTTCTTTTCTGAAATGAATTTTTTTTGTAAACCTACTGGTAAACCTACTGGTCATACCAAAGGCGTTCAGCTGGGTTCAGGTCTTGACTTTATGCAGACCAGCTAAAGGCAGAGTAGATCATTTGTAAAATGCCAACGTTTGCCTGCTAGCAGTGCAATCATAGGATCCCTCCCTCTCGCGAATCACCATCCAAAGACATGCCTCCTTCAAAACACATGAGCGCGCGCACAGACCAGAAGCTGTTGGATCGGTTCCAGTGAAGTCATGTCACATTCACCGATGAGAAAACGTTACAGCACAAAGTGAATTACATTACAACAATAACGAACATCTCCAGGTTTCAGCTCTCTGTCCGCCATTGTCCCGCTGCCTGCACATCGCACATGAGCGTGCTGATGACGTATGATGTCTGCATGAACAGGGAATGCAGTGGGATACAAAATACGCTGACTGAAAATGTACACATGACGTATCATTGCCCTCGGACCAAGGGCAGTAATTGGTCCAACGTTTTTGACCCTACGCCTTTCACAGAAGATATACTGTATAGCCTAATTATAAAAATAATGTTTCGCTTTACTTATTGATTGCTATGAGGATGTTAAGAGACTTCCAACCAGCATGACAAAAAACGTTTCTGGACAGGATTGCCTACTCAGCCTTCAAGTTCTTTCAAACTAGACTGAATCAATCTTTTCTTTTTTAATCTTGTTCTGTGCACAGGGACATTGTCATGTTGGAATAAAAAAGGGTCCTGCCAATACTGTTAATATAAAATGAACACTTTAAAAGATTTTTATATGCTGAGGCATTAAGATGTTTGCTCACGAAATGACTAAAGTAGTTAAACCTGTTCATTACTTTTGTCCATATAAGTTTGTATGTATTTGCAGTTATTTGAGTCTCAGAATGGTCCATTAGAGCTGAAGATCTTTGCCCGAACCAGACGGGTTGCCTCTGGCGATTACGTTTTGGTTGCACCAGCAACTAAAGCAAAGTCTGAGGTGTGGAAAAGGATTTGCTCAGTTTCGATTGACAGCATGATGCAGTTGTTTCCCTCAGCACCGGTGGGCCACTGCTCATGAGCAGACCGGGGGGAACCGGAACACAAGGGGGTGTGTGGTGTGCTGCTCTTGGAGAAAGTGTCCAGCTCTGCCCTCACACATAGACAGTACACAGTAGCATCTACTGTATGGTGTGTGTTTGCGGTTTCATTAAAAAAAACATTATTTTAGGAAGTCATGATGCCGGTTTAAAACACAACAGACATCATCCCCTTTACATGCTAAAGGTAAAACTGTTACTTTTCGCGTGAATCCATAAGCATTTTGGCCATAAGCACTGTAACTTATGTCACTTTAACTGCGCTTAAGCAGGGCAGCAAAAATAGACTCGGCGCCAAAATGACTGCAGCACTGCTGCTTCACGTGTAGTGTGAATGTTCTAACAATAAGTTTCCTTTTCTATGATTTCTGTTAGCGAAAAAGCAGGCACTGATAACGCGCTGGTTACTGTGGAAATAATTTTCAGTTAAAAGTATGATTTAATTATCAATATAATCAATAAGTGTTTTCTTTCATTAAATCATTAAGCTGTGTGCTTTTATCATGTGCTTGCTATTTTACTCAGTGAAAAGTTACTGTGGCGGGCGGAGTGAGACAGGATAAGTGGGGGTTGGAACCATAAATTTAACTAAGTCAACACACACACACACACACACACACACACACACACACACACACACACACACACACACACACACACACACACACACACACACACACACACACACACACACACACACAAAGAGTCACACAGAAAAGAAATGTTATGAATCAATCCACTGCATTTGTTTTAAGTATAATCATGAGTTGTGATGTGTTTTAATGAATCATAGGATTAAGAAACAACGCTACATAATTAAAAGCATTAGATGATTGAGTGTTTTCTTTTTACTAAAAGAATGTTGGGAATGTTGGTATGTTGTCCGGCCACAAGAAACTAAGTCTAACCACTAAGTCTTTAGGGAACACTCCCCAAAAAGAAACTGTCTCTAGGGAACATTCCTCAAAACTAGCGACTGACCACAGGATGTAGGGCATGTGTTGTGGGAGATGTTGTTTTGCAGGAACTGACAAAGAAGGGCGAAGTCAGATGGACTGGTTCACGGTGATTGGTTGCTAGGGAGCAATGCTCCACAGAGAGAAAGAAGTCAGAGTCAGAAGATGAGAACGACGTCAAATACTGAATAAATATGTGTGTTTTTTGAATAATCTGGGTTGTTGGCTTTTGAGAGAGTGTGGAGAGTGACTGACAACCCAAAGCTTTGTTACACTTTTTACATCTGATAATAAAACTTCTGTTTAATTTTGGAGAACGTCTCCGTGCAAATTTTTGAGCATGCAGGACTGCCTTTTAAGTCCAACAATTGGTGACCCGTGACGTGATTTGACGAGAGATAGTGACGATTTTGTGCCTTTTGGCGAGAACAGTCGGAACGGATTCAAGTTCAACACACAGGTCGACCTAAAGATAAAAAGGTAAGCAGAAGCCTGTTTATTCAAAATTCTGCTATTGAATATACCTAAATTGCTGTGTTGAACTTGATGAACATTCTGAGTAAGTAAAAGTAAACTATAAAAGAAGTTTGAGAAATCAGATTTAAAAAGTAATAGTATAAGACGTTGCGTCGGGTGGTTATAGTCCACCAAAGTATGGGTTGGAGTCCCTTGAGTCGGTAAACTCATAAAGTACCAAAGTATGGGTTGGAGTCCCTTGAGTCAGTAAACTCATAAAGTACCAAAGTATGGGTTGGAGTCCCTTGAGTCGGTAAACTCATAAAGTACCATTGAGATTGTGTGCGTTGTGGTAATCGCGTCTGGGACAAAAAAGGCCAGGGTAATAAAACCCTTGAGTTTGGAACTCATAAAGTGCGTTGTGGTAATCGCGTCTGGGACGAAAAAGGCCAGGGTGAAATAAATCCCTTTGAGTCGGCGAACTCATAAAGGAATATTCCAAAATTGTTTGTTATATGTTTGAATGTTTTTGAAAGTGAATGCAATTGCTGATGTGAAAATTAATGTGAAAAATGACTTAACTGTGTGACAAAGATACTGTATAATTTTTGCAAACAGTGAATAGAATTTGTGCGTAAAATGGCCGAATTTCAGAAAGAATGCGACGAATACGGGTGTCCGCCAGTATTGGTGCAGTGGCAAAATGTTACAGAAATGTTATTAGCACAGGCAGAACCAAAAGATAGAAAGCAAAGACAGAAAGAAATTGATAAGTGTTGGGTAGCATTATGTGATGAGTGTGGATGGGACAGTAAAGAAAAAGTGAAGATTCCCCTAGCACCCAAAATTAGAGACATGGAGAGAAGAGCACATTGTAGGTTACAAAGACATCAGAAAAAAAAAAAGATAAAGTGAAGTGGTATAAATCAAGCAGACATATAGGTGAAGGAGAAGAGCTTATGAAAAAACTAAGAATGTGGACTAGAGTGGCATTAACAACCACAGCACTCAGCTCACAGAAGACACAGGGAGGGGAGAGAAAAGGGGAAGTGAACAGCTCAAAAGTCAAAGGTTTAAAGTGTGCGTGCAAATAATCAAACATTGACAATACTCGATTGTATTGGGGTCACAGTGGGACCCCCAAATAAAATTCTGCTTAGGGCCCCGTAAAGGCTTGGGCCGGCCCTGCAAGCAGGTGTCGTGTCGCGTCCGGTGAGACACGATGTTAGCCGCTAATTCTCACAGACTAGGAATTATTTGGACTAATCATTATTTTTCATATTTCGATTAGCTCAATCTACATTTTTATGTAACTGATTTAAAGAAGTTATGACCAGTCTATACATGACTAACATCTAAGACTAGTCTAAGCAGTTTATGCAACGGTCCCGAAAGTATTATGTGATGGTTTTAAAAGGTAAACAGCCTGTTCATAATGGCATTTAAGATAGAAAACGTTAGAAATTGTATTGCTTTTGTTTTCAGCAGGTGTGAATGTTGAATGACTAAAATACATTTACAATGTCATGCTGTTGACGCATAAAACTGTTGAGCAGTGAGCGCGATTTTTATTGTTGTCTAACGTTACCACTTAAAAAAATGACTTCCTCACTTTATAGTCCGCACCCACAACGGCTCAAAACACAAAGGTGAAATGATTCCTGTTCCGCATCCGAGTTCCTCCGTTTATGAAAGTTAGAAGTTGGTTTAGCGACATTCACATTTGTATACCTTTGTTTGTGTAATGTTTTAAGACTGATAAATAGGTCAACTTAAGCCATCTTAGATGTAAAACGTTTTCAAGTCATCGGACCGCTGTTGTGGTGTCAATGTTCAACACTCCTATGTTGTAAATAGTTCATCGTTGTTTATAACAGTTCCGGTGAATTCAGTTCGTCTTGATGTTGCGCTGCGCCAAGTGGAAACGGGAACTGAATTTACCGGAACACCTGTTGACGTCACGAAAATCTATACGCCTTTCAACGTTTTATTTTAAGTGATAATCTCAGATATCTTTCCCGTACTGAAGAAACCACAGCAGATCAGTGTATATGTTACACCATGGACCATGACGCCACAAGTAAGTCATAACAGTAAAATATATAATAATAATTTTTAAATAAATTGTTACAACATAGCCTACGTCATGCTTAAACTAAATAAGCGTGCAAATATGGTGGTTTATTTTTGCTTACTATGGCTTAATACTTAATGGTGTCGGATAAGTGGCATGAGGATGACAAAATGATAAAAGAAAATTTAAATTTTGGATTAACTTCTTTCAGTTTATTGTCTTAAAACAGAGGGTCTCCTAACCCCAACTATTTAATATGAAATATATTTTTTATATAAAAATTAAGAATCCGTAATAAATACTGTACTAATTTCAGCCAAAGTAAACTTGACTAAACGTTGCATTCGTGGCACATTCCTAAATTAACCATGGCATTAATATTAATACAGTAACCACAGTTTTAACTATTTTATTTATGGTTAAACAATGTTAGCCACAGTTACCATTGCCTCACTACAGTAACCATAGTTGTACCATGAAGTACAACTCAATTACAAAAGGTAAGCAATCCACCAAAAATATGATTAATATGCTTTACTGTAATAAACCATTGGGTAGTTTTCCTATGGGCAAAATATTATTGTAAATGGGATTATTGTAATGTATTCGTAATGTTGGCATCATAAAGTATGGAAACACATTCATGCGATACAGTGTATAACAGCTGATTCTACTCTCCAATCGATTCTGTAAGGCTTAAACCTTTGTGCTGAAATGTGCTCTTTGACGTTCTTGATTGTTATGAACTGGTATTGTGAACTGGTTTCTCTTCACCAGGTACTCAGTTTGTGGACGCTCACTGGGCGACACTCGTTCAGAGGGTGGACAAAGCGGTGATGCCAATAGCAGATGAGTTTTGGTCAAATGGAATGCTGGGATGGGAGTCATACTGTGAGATCAAAGCAGCAGATACCAACCAGAAGAGAATGAGGGTGTTACATGGAGTCTTGCATCCTGGAGGAAATGCAGTTAAATCTGACTTTTATTCTGACTGGAAAAGCATGCAGCGTTTCTTCTTAGAGATCTCAGTAAGAGCACTTCTTAAAGATGCCGGAAGCAAAATTGTAATTATGTCAGGGTAGGTTAGGTTGCATGTGCTGACAAGTTAACACATTTCAACCATGTAGTATAATACATATTTAATACATCTGTCAGTAAAAGGTATATTTCATGCAAACGGTTCTGTTTTTATTTACTCACCTTAATGATGTGATGAATCTTTAAGTTACTTTTATCTGTAAAATTACAAAAGGCACAACGTTATGGACTGACATCCTGAGTCATCGATGACTTGCATTAAAGGTATAGTTCACCCCAAAAATACAATTTCTGTCATCATTTACTCACCTTTGAAGTTCTAAACCTGTAGAATTATTTTTGATCTGATGAATACAGAGAAAGATATTTAAAAAAATGCTTATAACCAAGCAGTTCTTGGACCCCACTGAATACCATAGTAGCAAAAGGTTCTGGGGTAGCCTACTTTTACCATTGTCATTTTCCCTACTATGTTAGTATTGGGGGTCCAAGCATTGTTTGGTTACAAGCATTCGTCCAAATATATTTCTCTGTGTTCAACCAAACAAAGACATTTATTCAGGTTTAGAACAACGAGATGACAGAATTTTCATTTTTGTGTGAACTACCCCTTTAATATTTAATGGAGAAATGCATTAAAATGAATGCAGACTGATGCTGTCTGCCTTTTGTATTTACAGAAAAAAGAAACATGCACTGTAAAAAATGATTTTTTGAGTTTGTAAATAAAGCTAGCATTACTCGAGTATGTTTTACAAGCAAGTTGTATTTTGTCTTTCTACTTTAAAATGTCGCGTTTAATTCAATGTGTTACTTGAGGTTCCTTTGTAATTATTTGTGCTCTAATACATAAGTAAATTTAAATGAAAATGCCAAGTAATATTTACTTGGTGTTTTGTCATTAAATTAAGCGATGTATAAAACTGATGAACGCAAGTAAATTATACTCCACACAGCCATATAATAGCTGCGCGTGCGCACTTCGGACATTACAACTGGCGCGAAGAGCCTGAGGAAAGCTTGCGCATCGAAACATTTTTTTCAGTGCCTGAGGGGATTAAACTATGGTAAGTCATTAAATGTTTTCTTTTTAATTCATGTAGTAACGTTTGCAGCATAGTGCAGCGTTAATAAACTTTATTTTCGCTGGTTTGTTTGAGTTCGAGTTCTTGTTATTGAGTCTCGGTATTGCTAACATTTCTGGACAACGTTTGCAAACGCGGTTGTTTTTTATTATGCACATGGATAATAGAATTAACGTGATGCTAAGTTAAGCTATTAATATGTTGACAGTGTTCAGTTTGCTAAACGTAGTGTCATGTCTCGTATGTCTAACATTACGTAACTTAGACAAATAACTTAACCATGTAATGCATATTCATGAAGTTAAATCAAGTTTATGCTCCGTATATAACCAATATGATATTGATAAACTTGCAGTAGCCTACTGTGTTAACTTACCCTTAGCTAACTCTGCCTTAGCTAGCTCTGAACTGGCGTTGTTGTTGCAGATAGAATGGTGGATCTTGAACTAATTTGTTCTAACTTTAAAAATTGGTATAACGTTAGCCTATGTTCAATGCATTAAGGTCAATAAATTAATTTGAATTATTAATGACAAATAATCTAATTGTGGCATTAACATCCATGTTCATCTGTTCCACAGGTATTGGACTCACCATTCTCACCAATAAAACATTTTTAACTGATGCCAGAGGAAATGTGAAGGTGGTTTAATGGATCTGAATTGATTTATTTGATTACCTTTTTTATTTGTTTCTCTGTTTTTTAAATAAGCTGTTAAATATTTGAATTCAAACACTGAATAAAAGTATTTTTGTGAAATACCTGTCAGCGTTTTTGGTCTTCAGATACATTTTACTTAACACATATTAATACCTCATATGATTTCAAGTAATATTTACAAAAAACAAACAAGTAAAGACTACTGAGGAAAAGATAACTAGGACTCTTGTTGAGAAATATTAAGTATATTTAGAAGCATTACTTAAATAAAATTGACAAACAAAGGATGAGTAAAATTTACTTGACCCCGTACTTGGGAATTTCTAGTAAAAACTACTTATACATGGGTTTAGCATTTACTTGGACAGTTCTGATCAATTTACTAACATTTCCTGAGTGGAAAACCTTGCCTAGCTTTTTTCAAGTAAACTTAACTCCAAATTTTTTTCAGTGTGGTTAAACATATTTAAGGGTGAATACCCCCCCCCAAAAAAATTGACATGACATTAAGGTGAATAAATTATATAAGACTTTTAATATCCAGGTAAATCACCTTTAATTTATGGGGTAGGATCTATATACATATACAGTAAGTTAAATGTGCTAATACTGTTAAAACATTCAAAGGCAGCAACACACCAACTGCTGAATGTCATGTGGAAAATTTAGGTGAGTATCTCATCTTAGTTATATTTTTATCTCTGATGCTTTTTTTTCACTAATGAGCTTCATGTATTTTTGCATAGACGAATATAAGAAGTGGATCCAGAGGGAATATGAGTTTGTGACAGAGTATAACTCTCGACCTGGTGAACATGTGCTGCTGTCTGAGCGCTACATACAGCCTCTGATCATAATGAGACACAGAGAGAAGAAAGAGAGAACGGAAGAGTTGTGCTGCAAGGGAGAGAGTTTTCAGCAGCTCATAAGCTCAGAGAATAATGTAGAGAAAGAAAACAATGTCCTGGATGCTCTTTTCAGTGCAGATAGTAATGGAATCTGGCCTGGTGCTGTCATTCTTCAGGGAAACTCTGGGAAAGGCAAATCCGTCACTGCGCAAAAGATCATGTTGGATTGGGCATCTGGAAATCTCAGCAGAGAAAACTTTGATTGTGTTTTTCACTTGAAATGCAAAGAACTGAACCAGATTTCTGAAGAGCAGAGTTTGGTGGAGATCTTGAGCATCAATTCTAATTTAACACCAGATCAGATCTTGCAGATCCTGCAGATGTCACCAAAGAGAGTTCTTGTCCTCATCGATGGATTTGATGAACTCAAAGTTTCAAATAGAGAAGCATCAAATAAGTAAAAAACAAACAATATGTATAAAAAAGCTCCACCTGAAACATATCTGAAGGCCCTGTTGAAGGGTTGAATTTTGCCAGAATCTTTCCTGCTGGTCAAGACCAGATCTACAGCTACAGACACTATGAGAGGTATACTAAAGAAACCTCAGCGTTTAACTGAGATTATAGGATTCTCTGAGAGGGAGGTGGAGGAGTACTTCCAGAAGTTCTTTCAGGATGAGGAGCTCTTCAGGAATGCTTATGAGTCTGTGAAGGCAAATGAAACCCTGTTTACTGCCTGTTCCAGTCCTGTTATCTGCTGGATCATCTGCACAGTTATCAGAGAAAGATTCAATGATGGTACAGATGTAACAAGCGGTCTGGAAACAACCACATCCATATATGTTGACTTTGTGTTCACTCTACTGGAGCATCACTGTCAGGGTTTGAGTGAGTCTGTCCCGACCCTGCTGAAGAGTCTGGGTCAGCTGGCAGAGAGAGGGGTGATGGAACGACATGTTTTGTTTGATGAAAAAAGTGTGAAGAAAACAGTTTCAGATCCATCTGGCAGTCCATTCCTGGGCAAGTTCCTCTTTAAAAAAAGAACCCGACAGGAGACAATGTTCAGCTTCATGCATCTCAGCGTTCAGGAGTTTTTTACCGCTCTGTACTATGTGCTGGATGAAAAACAGTTTTGTGGTGGTTTTGTGATCCAGGGTCACATATATGTGTCCCTCCTTCTGTACGAGCCCAGTTGGAGAAATGGATTCTTCATATAAGCCCAACAAGTTTTTTTTTATGCCACTGGATTCTCCCCAGCCTCTATGAGCTTCACGAGAAGGACTTCGTACAGAAAGCTGTTGAAGTCTGGCCTGAGATGGACATGACATTGTTTCCTCTGAACAGGACTGACTGCTGGGCATTGGCGTATTGCCTGGAGTGTTGTCCTCACTTCAAAACGCTAAAGTTAAGTTTTGCGGCAGATGAGTTGAAGATGCTTCAGCTGTGCTGTACAGGGCACCAAAACTAGAGTGAGTTTGAAAGACCAGGAAATGTTAAAAAAAGTAGAAAAATACATGATTTTTTATTTGTCATTATGACCAATATGTCTTTACAGTATCTTGTGTACACAAAAGTTCAAGGTCACAAAGTTCTTTCTATGTGGACAACAGAACAAACCTAACATGCTATGTTCTGTCATTTTTGATACAAGGCGGCAACCAGGGATTTTTTAAAGACAAATCATTTCAACTCCCAGATAAAGGCTGTAGTGCCTTGTTTTGCCCACTAAAGGGTTGACTAGAAAGATAAAACATTTGAGAGAAATTAATGTACAGAGCCTTGATACACTGACTATATCCTCAGAGTTAAACCATTTGTATTTATTATATACAGTATATATACAATAAACATGTATAGGGTCCGGAATATATTACTGCAAAATTAGTGTCATGGAAATTGTAAACATAAGACCAACTTCATTCCCATATTATTGTGTATAGTGTACCAGTTGAAGTTCAAAGGATATTGACTGTAGTTCTACATTTAGGAAAACTCTTTTGGAAGAATGACCTGGTCCTGTAAATTTGTCACAAACACAACTGCTGCTGCATTTAAATAACACAGTGGACTGTATTCATTTTTAACGTGTGGGATGAAGAAAGAACATGGATATTCACATTTATTTTGACTTCAGACTAATGACTACATCTAATATTTTTCACAAAAACAAAAGTTAAGTTCATAGTCAGTGATAACAGAGTTGCATGAACTCATTTAACGATTTTTGGCTGTCTGATTTTGTTTTTGTAGGCTAGATGTCCAAAAGCTTGCAGACACGGATGTTTCTGATTTGATCTCAGCTCTTGGAGAAGGAAAGTTCCTAACAGAGTTGCGGTAAAGACGCAGAGTGCTAAAGTATTTGATATATTTGATGATGTGTTTGTTACGAATACACTCTTCATCTGTGTGAGTTTACAGTCTGATGGGCGAAGGTTTGTCAGATCAAAGTGTGCTGCAGATTCTTCATGCTCTACACAAACAGAAGACTGTGGGTGGACTTCAGATTGCAGTGAAGAACATCACAGCTGACACCGCCCTCATCCTGACAGACTTCATACAGAGCACAGAGAAATGGGAGGAGATCAGGTAGAAGTCACTACAGATGTGTGTATGCTTTTATTTTTGGTTGTTAATATATTGACTGTTGACTCTGATTGGCAGTTTTATGGACAAGTGTTCTTTGCAGTAATGCTGAGAGTTTCTGCTCATCTCTTCATCTCTTTAACACAGATGGAAATCTTGTGTAAGGATTTCTTTCGCACTTAAATCGTCAATTCCTATTTGATCTGAGTAATGTTATTTATTAGAAATTACTACTAAATAGTCACACAATTGACCTATCGGTAGAGAACAGTTAGCTATTTAGTTTTGTACGTTAGCATGGGCTCACTAACTTTAACATTAGCTAGTTTTAGCCATCTTGCTGAAGCAAAAGATGACATTAACGTTCTGCTTGAGCAGATGAAATCTATAACTTAATGGGATCTCCCAAAAATGAAAATTCTGTCATGAATTCACCCTCAGGTTGTATACGTTTCTTTGTTCTGTTGAACACAAAGAAAGATATTTGGAAGAATGTTAGCAATTTTCAGTTCTGGGACATCATCGGCTACCATAGTAGAAACAATTGTAGGTATATTTTTTGGTATGTTGAACGGGAAATAGGATATTTTGAAGAATTTAGAAAAACAAACAGTTCTGGGGCACCTTTGACTACCATTCAATTTATCCTTCCATAGTAGTCAACAATGTCCTGGAAATGAAAATTGCTAACATATGAAACTTGTGAACATATGATATTTATAAAATTAGAGATGCACGGATATGTAAATTTTGGCCGATAGCGATAACCGATATTTCTTGAACATTGGAAGCCGATAACCAATATATCGGCCGATATACATTAATATAACATTTTCTGAAACTGAAAATTCTTTTCCCCCCTGAAAATCATGTACCAAGTCTACTTTACACTAACTCAAGATTCTGTAACTTTTAAACTTTTCTGGTATTATTTTATTTAATTAACAACTGATAGATGTTCTCCCAGAGCAACACAGAAGGGGGTTTCAATTGCCAGAAGTCTAACAGGTCTCAAGACAGAAAGCTTTCAGACAGCAGTCGGCTTCAAACAATATGCTTAATGTTAATTTACTCATTCATAAATATCTACTACATCAACAATGTTTTGCTAATAGCAGTAAGTGAATGATCATGACAGAAAGACAGGACTGTACTGGATTTGAACTGTGAGCAGCGTGCAGCTGAAGTGATTCAACCAGAGGAAATTATTCATAATTTATCGGCTATAATACATCGGCCTACATTTTATTATCGGGCCGATACGATAACATTAAAAACGACCATTTATCGGCCGATACCGATATGGCCGATAATTTATCGTTTATCCGTATATGAAATATCTTTCAATTTTATACAGGTATGAAATTACATGTGGGTGAGTAAATGATGACAGAATTTTCATTTTTGGTTGACCTGTCCCTTTAATAAGACTGACAACTGATACTCGACTGCCATTGGCTCATCTGCGTTCGAGAGGAGGGGCTTACCGACAGGTCAATTACTGCACAAGCTCTTCACTAACGCCATATAACCTCTTCACTTATTCTACAGGTTGCATGTGGTGAGGTGGTGTTTAAGGCCACAGAAAGCACCATCACTGTCTAAAATCATTCTGAAATATCCATGCTCAGAAATGTCTGGTATGAATCTGAAGAACTTCTTACAGGCCTTCCATGATATAAACTGCTTAACCGAAGAGTATGTTCGCAAAACTAAAACCACTTTTCCATAACTCACGGTGTGTATCTAGATTACATACTATAACTTCTCTTTGCTGTCTTTCTGCGCCCTCTATCTGCATGTCTGTAGAAGTGCAGGTTTTGATCAACAGGTGGATTCTCTGTTGTCTCATCTCTCCTCTTTGTCTGGGTTGAGTGTGATCATTATTTCTGCTCCCCTCCTGACTGAGAAATGGGCGTCCAGAATCCTCTTCCTCATCCAGTCCTGCAGCAGTCTGACAGCACTCAGGTATGAATGATGTGCTCTTTACAGTGTGTATGTGTTTGGTATTTTGTTTCTGTGTATGTATGTGTGCAGGAGCAATAGCAGTTTTACAGTCACATACAACATTTCTTTATTAAGTGCTTTTTGATCATTAAAAGTTAATTATGGCACAGGTTTTTATTGTACTTTTTAAAATTAAACTGTATTTCACTGCTTTGTGGTTACAGAACCACTCAATGGTCTGCTGAATGTTTTTGAGAATGTGTGTACACTTGTGTTATATAGTTTTAATGCTGGCTCGTTGAGCGATAATGATGCACAGTGTCTTTTAATGGAGGAGGGAATCAGATTATTGAAAGAGTCCCCTAAACATCCCCAGTATGCTCTAAACATGAAAAGGTTTGTAATTTACAGGTTCACACGTCTCTTGAGATTTTTAACATAATTAACTCAATATAATCTAGTACAGAAGTGGTGATGTGTGCTGTGTTTCTGTAAAGACACAGATGTAAACCCAGTGACTGCTGCCGTCATCAGAATGATCAGATCGAAGAGCTCGACTGCAACCAGAGTGTGACCATTGATATCAGCAGGGAGAACAGTACAAAAGAAAGCGGGGCGAGCTGGCGTTTGATCCGGCACTTTACCAGCTACTTTGGCTGCGACCCAGCACTTCATGCTTTAGGTGTTCGAGTTGTTCGTGGTGTGCGGTTCGATCGGGAGTAATGCATTCAGGCACAGTTGCACTCTTATGACTGTGCTGATGAAAAGCACGATGGGAAACAACTTGCTGACAACACAGCTTAATGCTTTTTCGGCTCGTTAGACTTGTTACTGAGAAGAATTACGGAATAGAACGGGATATTGTGGAAATATTATTCAGTTAAAAGTATGATTTAATTATCAATAAAATCAATAAGTGTTTTCTTTCATTAAATCATTAAGCTGTGTGCTTTTATCATGTGCTTGCTATTTTACTCAGTGGAAAATTACTGTGACAAGCAGAGTGAAACAGGAAAAGAGGGGGTGAAATCATAAATCTAACTAAGTCAGCACACACACACACACACACACACACACACACACACACACACACACACACACACACACACAAAGAGTCACACAGAAAAGAAATGTTATGAATCAATCCACTGCATATGTTTTAAGTATAATCATGAGTTGTGATGTGTTTTAATGAATCATAGGATTAAGAAACAACGCTACATAATTAAAAGCATTAGATGATTGAGTGTTTTCTTTTTACTAAAAGAATGTTGGTATGTTGTCCGGCCATAAGAAACTGTCTCTAGGGAACACTCCCCGAAACTAGCGACTGACCACAGGATGTAAAACATGTGTTGTGAGAGATGTTGTTTTGCAGGAACTAACAAAGAAGGACGGAGTCAGATAAACGTGGTTCACGGTGATTGGTTGCTAAGGAGCAATACTCCCCAGAGAAAAAGGAGGAGTCAGAAGATGAGAACGACGTCAAATACTGAATAAATATGTGTGTTTTTTGAATAATCTGGGTTGTTGGCTTTTGAGAGAGTGTGGAGAGCGACTGACAACCCAAAGCTTTGTTACCCTTTTTACATCTGATAATAAAACTTCTGTTTAATTTTGGAGAACGTCTCTGTGCAAATTTTTGAGCATGCAAGACTGACCATTAAGTCCAACAATTGGTGACCCTGACGTGATTTGACGAGAGACGAAGGCATCTTTTGCACATTTCGTTGGAGAATCGGAACGGATTCAGGTTCAACACACAGGTCGACCTAAAGATAAAAAGGTAAGCAGAAGCCTGTTTATTCAAAATTCTGCTATTGAATATACCTAAATTGCTGTGTTGAACTTGATGAACATTCCGAGTAAGTAAAAGTAAACTATAAAAGAAGTTTGAGAAATCAGATTTAAAAAGTAATAGTATAAGACGTTGCGTCGGGTGGTTATAGTCCACCAAAGTATGGGTTGGAGTCCCTTGAGTCGGTAAACTCATAAAGTACCATTGATATTGTGTGCGTTGTGGTAATCGCGTCTGGGACAAAAAAGGCCAGGGTAATAAAACCCTTGAGTTTGGAACTCATAAAGTGCGTTGTGGTAATCGCGTCTGGGACAAAAAAGGCCAGGGTAATAAAACCCTTGAGTTTGGAACTCATAAAGTGCGTTGTGGTAATCGCGTCTGGGACAAAAAAGGCCAGGGTAATAAAACCCTTGAGTTTGGAACTCATAAAGTGCGTTGTGGTAATCGCGTCTGGGACAAAAAAGGCCAGGGTAATAAAACCCTTGAGTTTGGAACTCATAAAGTGCGTTGTGGTAATCGCGTCTGGGACAAAAAAGGCCAGGGTAATAAAACCCTTGAGTTTGGAACTCATAAAGTGCGTTGTGGTAATCGCGTCTGGGACGAAAAAGGCCAGGGTGAAATAAATCCCTTTGAGTCGGCGAACTCATAAAGGAATATTCCAAAATTGTTTGTTATATGTTTGAATGTTTTGAAAAAGTGAATGCAGTTGCTGATGTGAAAATTAATGTGAAAACTGACTTAACTGTGTGACAAAGATACTGTATAATTTTTGCAAACTGTGAATAGAATTTGTGCGTAAAATGGCCGAATTTCAGAAAGAATGCGACGAATACGGGTGTCCGCCAGTATTGGTGCAGTGGCAAAATGTTACAGATATGTTATTAGCACAGGCAGAACCAAAAGATAGAAAGCAAAGACAGAAAGAAATTGATAAGTGTTGGGTAGCATTATGTGATGAGTGTGGATGGGAAAGTGCAGAAAAGGTGATGACTCCGTTAGCACCAAAAGTTAGAGAAATGGAGAAGAAAGCACACTGTAAGTTGCGTAGACATGTAGAGGAGAAAGATAAAGTAAAGTGGTATAATGCAGGGAAACATGGCAGTGAAGAAGACACCCTCAGGAAAAAAACTAAGAATGTGGACTAGAGTGGCGTTAACAACCACAGCACTCAGTTCACAGAAGACACAGGGAGGTGAGAGAAAAGGGGAAGTGAACAGCTCAAAAGTCAAAGAGAAAAAGAAAGAGAATACAGGAAATGCTCAGACTAGCCCCTCTGCTCCGCCCTCAGAAAAGCTCAACCCAACTTCATTATACCCAACATTAAGCCATCCCCCTTCATACGAACCGCCCAAACAGCAGGTAGTGATGACAATTAATGGGGGAGAAATAAATGTAGACGTAGATGACATTACCGATTCAATGGAGAAACTACACAAAGAGGTTGTTGAATTAAAGCAGATGGCTGAGCAAATTAACAGCGCTAAGCCATGGGACTGTATTGGCTTTGGGTGATTTGAGATGCCTGCTGGGTCAGATACTGACAGACTCACAAATGCAAAATTTAGAGCTCGATGCAAATACTACATATGTTGCAAATGAGACACCATTTACCAGAGTAAGCACTGCTGTAAGCCAAACTCTTCATCGACTATATCCCGTGCCACCAACTGTGTACCAGAATATAAAATTCCGCATTAAACCAGGTGAGACTGGAGCAGCCTATTACTTCCGTTGTGCTGCTGAGTGGGAACAAATGGTGGAGGAAAACAGTTTAAATAACCCCGTGACACGAGACATATTTAGAACAGCAGTAATGACAGGAGCTCCAAATGGAGTAAAACAGGCAATGAAGAATAACCCAGATATCCCAGTGGCAAGTAACGAGGTATGGGAAAGACATTTAGTGCACCACACAGACAGAGCAGTTGAAAGGGCCACTAAGGAAGAGGAGGAACTTGAAAGAGTTAAAACACAGCTGTTAAAGCTACAGTTAGAAAAAGCAAAGGGCGAAGGTGTGACAAAAAAGGCTAGACAAATGCCACAGCATGACCACCCCAGAGATCCATATGAAGGGCCCCCATATAGTGGTTCACCCTTCGGGGGACCACCACAAGTACAGCAGCACATGACCCCACCATGGGGCCAAGGAACAAATCACAGGCAGGGATCCTACTGGAGAGGAAACAGAGGCAGACAGGGAGGACGAGGGAGAAGGGAGCAGAGCGGGACACAGTGTTACATGTGCGGTGAAAATGGACATTGGGCAAGGAATTGTCCACGAAATGGTTCACCGACTCAAGGCCAATACAGCGGTCCACCTGCGCGGGGATGGGGTCCCCGAGGAGGTGGTTCCGGTGGTCAGGGCAAGGGACCACAGACCCCACACAACCCGGGGCAACACTTCCCGTCACCCTCCAACCTACAGGCGCCTGTGCACCCAACATGGGGCCCGGAGGGTGGGGCGGAGGAATGTTGAAGGGGCCCACAGAGAACCACCGTGAGAGGAATGGCCGAACCTCTCATGGAGATAGTGGTGAGTGATCGACCACTACAGGCTCTGGTGGAAACTGGGGCCACATACTCTACTGTAACTAAGGGCACAATTGATAATAGTGATCTGACGAATCGCACAGTGGGAGTAATAGGGTTCTCTGGTGGGGTGGAAAAATGGCCTATGACCAAATTGTTGAGAGTGAAAGTCGCCAATCAGACATTATCGCACTCGTTCCTGTACTCTTGCAATGCTCCCATCCCCCTCCTAGGCAGAGATTTATTAATTAAATTAGGAGCTAGTATTCTATGTTCAGCTGAGGGAGTGATAGTGAAATTTCCAGATGGATCAGAAACAAATTGTTCTCTTTCAGGTCACACCACAGACAGTCAGTGGATGTTAACATCATGTGGTGAGCTAGAAGATGCTGACATATATTGGGTGGAGCTAGATTTAAGTGTAGCCCCCAACAGTGTTGTGTCAAGGTATAACGAACATCGTCAGTGGATCACAAACATTGACATATTTCTACCACCCATCGACCCATTACATTGCACGTTATTTTATGACAGGAATGACACCACACAATACCAAGATCTGTTCCAGGAAATAGAGGACAGCAAATGGGTGTTAAGGGGATCTGGTCTTATGGTAGGAAAAGAAGGAGTAGTGGCACCAGTTCTATTGACAGAAGAGCAGATGAAATGGTATGAAATGTCAGATACAACAGCACCACATATCTCCTTAGCATTGCATCCAAACCATGAGGCTAGGGAGCTAGGCAACATGACTAAGAGACTGTTAGCAGCTAATGATTGGAAGCCCACAGAGATGTGGGGTATCCTATATTCAGATACACAAAAAGCATATTGGGTGCAAGACCAAACAGAAGACACAGGGGTGTTGACACACAAACAGATCTCTAGATGCCATGGTAGGGAGCAGACAGACGCTGACGGAGCAGAAAATATGATTAACACATTGCCAGACAATTTATGGTCCCAGGGACCAACAGATGTGGGGTTTTGCAATATCAAACCTGTTAGCTTCGAATTGACCACCACCACACCTATTTGGGTCCCTCAGTACCGCAACAAACCAGAAGCAGAAGAAGGTGTAGCCACCACTGTTTCTGGACTGATTGATAAGGGAGTGATAACCCCTTATAGGTCCAATTGGAACACACCAATTTTTCCAGTGCCTAAACCAGCCACTAACAAGTACAGGTTGGTGCATGATTTACGTAACATCAACTCCATTGTAGCAACACCTACAATGACTGTACCAAACCCATATATTGCTCTGTCTATATTGACCCCAATGCACCAATGGTTCACGTGTATTGATTTGGCAAATGCTTTTTTCTGTATACCAATCGCTGAGGAGTGTAAAGCATGTTTGGCTTTCACTTATAGAGGCTGCCAGTACTCTTACAACAGACTACCACAGGGGTTTATTTTGTCACCAGGAATTTTCAATCATGTCTTAAAACAGCAGCTACAGGACTGTAGCTTACCTGAGAACTGTGTCATGATCATGTATGTTGACGACCTACTCTTGGCAGCCACAACTGAAAAGGCGTGCCTGGAGGCTACCAGAGTTGTGTTGCTTCAGTTGCACAAGTCTGGTTTCAAGGTAAGCAAGGACAAACTGCAGGTGTGCAGACCTTGTGTTACATTTTTAGGCCGACTGATCACGGCACAGGGATCAACTTTGACAGGGACACAAAGACAGGGTATACTCAGCCATCCAAAGCCAACTACAGTGAAAGATATGTTGTCGTTTTTAGGCCTCACAGGATTCAGTAGGCACTATATCCCCATGTATGTTTCACTGACTACACCACTCAGGCAGTTGATTAAAGAGCATGGCATGAAAAATCTGAAAGCAGAACTTCAGTGGACACAAGAGGCTGAACGGACGTTCATTGACCTCAAGACACAGCTAGCTCATGCTGTGCACCTGAACTGTGCTAACTATGAGTTACCTTTCTTCCTGGATGCCTCAGAATCTGGCTCCAGCGCACATGGTGTCCTGTTTCAGAAAGACCAAGGTAGGAGGAAAGTGTTGATGTATGCTAGTGTGTTGTTAGACTGTGTAGAGCAAAGACAACCACTTTGTTCTCGATTTGCAGCGGGTTTAGCTAAAGTTGTGCACAAAACATCACACATTGTAATGGGCCACCCACTGACAATACTCACCACACACTCCATCATGTCATTCGTAAATTCAGCATCATTCACGTTTTCACCACTGAGACAGAGAAGAATAGCTAAGATTTTGACCAGCCCCAATCTCACATACACACATGAAGGCATTAATATGGCTGATCTGATGGGAGATGGACAGCCGCATGACTGTGCACCCATCACCGAGAGAGCATCCAAAGTAAGAGAAGATCTGTCTGCAGTGCCATTGACAACCCCACCGCCAGTTATGACATTGTTCACAGATGGTTGTTGTTTCAGAGCAGAGGATGGGAGCCTGAAGGCAGCCTATGCAGTAGTTGAACAGTTAGGGAACTCATTAGAGACGAGAGATGCAGGGAAATTGGAAGGAAAGCAGTCAGCACAAAGAGCTGAAATGATAGCAGTAACAAGAGCCCTCCACTATGCTGGTGAGAACCGTGTAAATATTTATTCCGATTCCGCTTATGTAGTGACAGCTGTCCATGTTGAATTGCCCTTATGGCAGAGGTGTGGTTTTATCACATCCTCAGGTCGACCAATCACGCATGCATGCGAAGCCAGAGACCTTTTAGAGGCTCTGATGATACCCACAGAGGTAGCAGTAATTAAATGTCCAGGTCACTCCAAAAGTGACTGCCCCATCACTGATGGTAACAATGCAGCTGATCTAGCTGCCAAAACTGCAGCTGGCTATGTAGCAACTCAGCAGGTGGTGAGATCAGATAGAGCCTGCAGTGATCTTTTGCCCCGTTTCACTCGAGAATATTTGGTTAAAGAACAACAGAAATCTGCCCCTGAAGAACAATCAGTCTGGTTGCAGCATGGAGGTATATGCTCGCCAGATGGTCTATGGCAAGCGCCAGACGGACGTCCGGCATTGCCTGCCTCTCTGACCGGTTCAATCTTGACTCAAGCTCATGGGGTAAGCCATGTGAGTGACAAGCAAATGATGAGAGCTCTCGAACATTGGTGGCATCCGTTTTTGCAGTCCATGGTGTCAGGTCATGTGACAAGTTGTTGTATCTGTCAGGAACACAATGTAAAACCCAGCATCAAGCCTCAAAAAGGCTCTTTCCCATTAACGTCTGGTCCGGGGGAAGAAATTGTGATAGACTTCACAGATATGATCGCACGGGTACATGGCAAACGCTATGTTTTGGTGATTGTTGATTATTTCACTGGTTGGCCAGAAGCATATCCTGTCGGCCGAGAGGATAGTACGGCTGTGATAAAGTGCTTAATCAATCAATACATACCACACTATGGGTTCCCACGTCGTATCAGATCCGATAACGGTAGCCATTTTAAAAATGAACATCTGAAAGTGGTTGAACAGGCTCTAGGCCTCACACATGCGTATGGTGCCGTTTACCATCCAGCTAGCCAAGGTAAGGTTGAACGCCTTAACCTGATGATTAAACTGAAATTGGCTAAAATCTGTGCACAGACTAAATTGAACTGGCTGTCAGCCCTACCCATTGCTCTCATGTCTATTCGTTCTTCTGTTAACAGGATCTCTGGCTTTACACCTTTTGAATTGCTTACAGGTCGTCAATTTCCAGGCCCAACTACGGTGTTAAGAGAGGACAGCGTGCAGCCATTGTCACATACTGTGTATTTTGATAAACTAACCGCTCTGATTCGAACCTTTTCCCATCAGGTAACCCCTGTTCCAGCTGAGCCACTCACCCCAGTCACAGCTGACTGGGTAAGGATCAGGACTTTCCGCAGAAAGTGGAGTGAACCACGGTGGTCACAACCCCAACGAGTAACAGCTCGCACCTCACACTGTGTGCAACTACAAGGAAAGGGAGATACTTGGTTCCATTTAACATCCTGTGTAGCTTGTGAACCCCCTTCTAGGTCTCTTGCTGACACTGGTTTGGACCTGAGGACTCAGGTCCAAGAGAGGGAGGATTCACAGAGTGACGGTAAAACAGACACTGAAATTGCCACTGGACAACACCAACAGCTCCAAATTATACACAAAACAGGCGACATTTTCACAAGCCCACACACAGAACCATTGGCACATTGTGTAAGTGCTGACTGTGCATACGGAGCAGGTATAGCTAAACAGTTCAAACGGCGATATGGTACAGAGAAAGTAATTGACCAAAACAAACAACCAGGTGAATGTGCAGTAACTAAAGAAGAAGATGGCAGAATTATTTTCACCTAATAACTAAAGAACAATGTACTGATTTACCAACATATGACTGTTTCACAGAAAGCCTAAAACACATGAGAGGTTGGTGTGTGGCTAATAGAGTAAAAAGAGTCTCAGTACCCCGGCTGGGGTGTGGTCTAGATAAACTAGACTTTAAGAAAGTGCAAAAGATTCTGAGTGAAGTGTTTACGGACGTGGACATACAAATAACCTTATAACTTTATTCCTTATAATCAAGTTTTCATTATTGTGTGATTTTGAGTGTTTTTCAATGTTTTTCAATTTTCAGGTTTAAAAGTGTATTTTTAAGAGTGTTTTCTTACAAGTTTTAAGGTATTAAGTTTTAAGAAGTGTTGATCTTGTAAAGATAATAAGACATTACTAGAGAGGGTGAATACAACAGCAACAACATGAAATTGTGGGAAAATTGGAAATTATTGGGGATGTTAGGAATAATTGCAGGAACGATCGTAGGAATAATCTTTGGAATACAAAGAAGCCAGGAAGGTAATAGCAACACACCAAAAACTAGACACAGAAGGTCAACTACATCAACAGACCCGTGTTTGCAGAAGTATGGGGGAATAGAACTGGATTATCTCAATGGGTCAGGGGGAAGTTTCACGTTCGATTTGTGTGCAGTAATTGATTGCGGAGGGAAAAATAGCTCTTAGTAGATGAAGAGGATATGTGACCTCTTACGAGGTCAAGAGAGGGAATTGTGGAAATATTTTTCAGTTAAAAGTATGATTTAATTATCAATATAATCAATAAGTGTTTTCTTTCATTAAATCATTAAGCTGTGTGCTTTTATCATGTGCTTGCTATTTTACTCAGTGAAAAGTTACTGTGGCAAGCGGAGTGAGACAGGATAAGTGGGGGTTGGAACCATAAATTTAACTAAGTCAACACACACACACACGCACGCACGCACGCACGCACGCACGCACACACACACACACACACAAAGAGTCACACACACACACACAAAGAGTCACACAGGAAATGTTATGAATCAATCCACTGCATATGTTTTAAGTATAATCATGAGTTGTGATGTGTTTTAATGAATCATAGGATTAAGAAACAACGCTACATAATTAAAAGCATTAGATGATTGAGTGTTTTCTTTTTTACTAAAAGAATGTTAAGAATGTTGGTATGTTGTCCGGCCACAAGAAACTGTCTCTAGGGAACACTCCCCAAAAGAAACTGTCTCTAGAGAACATTCCTCAAAACTAGCGACTGACCACAGGATGTAAAACATGTGTTGTGAGAAGATGTTGTTTTGCAGGAACTAAGAAAAAAGGACGGAGTCAGATAAACTGGTTCACGGTGATTGGTTGCTAGGGAGCAATACTCCACAGAGAAAAAGGAGGAGTCAGAAGATGAGAACGACGTCAAATACTGAATATATATGTGTGTTTTTTGAATAATCTGGGTTGCTGGCTTGTGGTGGAGTGTGGAGAGCGACTGACAACCCAAAGCTTTGTTACTTTTTACATCTGATAAATAAAACTTCTGTTTAATTTTGGAGAACGTCTCCGTGCAAATTTTTGAGCATACAGGACTGACCATTAAGTCCAACACGGTGCAGAAGGTAAAGGAACAGGCTGGAGTGGAACAGCAGAGGCTTTCGCAGTTTTGTCCAGAGAAAGACATAAATGACAAGCAGCAATTTTCTCTGTCACAAATGTGTCCATGTTTGGCCACAATACATCTCACGCAGGCGTTGCTTCGTTCTCACAATTCCCCGATGACCCTCATGTGCAATACGGAACAATGACTCACGCAATTTTCCAGGCACAACCAGTCTAGATCCTCTAAACACAAACTCAGCTTGCACACTGAACTCATGTCGGAGCTTGTAGTATGGACGAATCACAGGATCCACAGCAGCGGAAGATGAAGGCCATTTACTCACAATTTGTGCGCGCAACGCAGAGAGTTCAGAACAGTGAGCAGAGGCAGTAGCAAATTCTTCCTGGGATATGGCTATCGGACCAGAAGACAGTAAAGCAACAAACTTGGGTTCTGTATCCGACTCAGCATCCAAAGGGATTGTGCACACAGTGTGTCCAGTAAATTGCAGCTGAAGTCCCTTAATCAGATCCATGCCTAGAAAAGCAGTGCCAGTGTCAACAATGAAGAAGTGTGCAGGACAGGTAATGCCATATTTAGTGACTGTAGCAGATAAACATCCTAGTACTGAAATCGGCTCTTGTAAGTAAGTAACTAAACGGGCAGCAGGGGCTTGCAACGGCACAGTGCGAAAATGCTGTTCACACAGTTGTTTCGGCAGGATGGACACAGACGAGCCAGAGTCCACAGTAAGTTGAAGAGACACAGGGGTAGCAGCAGGTGAGGCATGTACGGTCACTTCACACATCAGACGGTCAGTCGCTCCAGGCAGATGGAGAATACAGACCTCTGGCAATTCAACTGAATGCACTGGATGAGTAGGAGCAGAACGGCAGACTATTGCAAAATGTCCAATCTTATTGCAATTCTTACATTTAGCAGATGCAGCGGGGCAGTTCTGTGCGTTTGCAAGATGTCCAGCAGAGCCACAGCGAAAGCATGTTCGAGCTGACGGAGCAGAAGCAGGTGGTTTTGATGAGGTACGTGCTTTGAATTTGGCCTTAGGACGCTGTCTTCCAGAAGCAGGAGTGGCATGTACAACTTGAACTGGAGCGAACGTTACTCGTAGCCAGCGATTTTGCCTGAGCATCAGCGGTCTATAGCTGTGCGGCATTTGTAATTGCAGTCTCCAGTGTCAATTTAGATTCCACTAATAATCTTTCACGAATGCGAGGGTTAACAATATTTTCAACAAGTTGATCACGTAACATATCGTCAAGATTGTCAGCAAATTCACAAGTAGTCGCTTAATCTCTTAATGCAGCAATGTATTATACTACCGTTTCATCTATCCTCTGTATGCGTTTCCTGAAAGCATGTCTTTCCACGACCACATTTCTTTTCGGAACGAAGTGTTGTTCCAAAGCCGTAATAGCATCAGCTAGATCGTCACCGGTATTGGGCAGTGTATAAAACAATCTCTGACCTTCGGTTCCGAGGCAGTGAAGAAGCAAAGCACGTTTTCTGGCTTCTGACCATAAATCCCCAGTAGCATTGATGACTAGCATGTAGTTCCGGAACATTTTCAGCCATGTGACTAGCGGTATAGCAGGCTCACCGGGACAAGGCAAAAAATGATTGGGAAATGGAGCACTTACTGAAGCCACCCTCAGAAAATCTTGTACAAAAAACGTCCTCGTCGCCAATTTGTTATGTCTTAATGTAGACAAAAAGCTGGAGACCGTAGATTCCTTTCAGTAACATTTATTAACTAACTAGCAGTCAGCTTAGCATGCAGGCAGACGCTCTTATCTCTACTTCTTTCTATATACCTCCACACAACTCAAGAAACCCGAGCGCCATCCAGTGGTGCACCAATGCAACAACACCACACGAGCCTTCGGCATGATGAAAATATGCTGGTGCTCTATTTTCTTCCAAGGCCCTAGAGGTGAGCCCTGCCTACGTGCCTGAGGACGTATTGAACCGTGGGTGAGCTGTATTGTTGCATCCCTAGCGTCTAGCAAGCCACTAACTTGTTTCGAGCAGTCAATTATTTATGGACCACAATTATTCACAACAATTATAAAACTTTACCTCATCTGCTAACATGATTTCTCGTTCCCGTCTGATTGATGGCCATCAGCGGTGGAGTTGAAGACAACAGATCCCATCATTCCACGCTCTTTCACAGTGTCATCAAGCTATGGCATTGTTGTTGTTTTGGTCGTGCAAAACTGCACCTTTAAGTTTACTTAACAGTACTCCACTAATATTATAAATGCATACATACATTTCATACTTCAAACTATTGCTATTTAGGGTCTTAAAGGGTTAGCTCACCCAAACATATACAACCAATCATTGTTTTCTTGCCTTCATGTTATTTGGTCTGTCTATGTGTGGTTTTTATGTAGACATAGGGTGATTTTGATGAGGTTTGTTTTGCTGGTTCACCTTTTGTGTTCAAACAAAAGAACACAGAAAGATGAAAAACATGTTATCTTTCAAAGAACTTATGTTTATGGGAACTAACACCGTTATCACTGTTACTCTGTATAGGCAATGCAAAACTTGTAGTTTGTTTAAACAGTCTCAGATTAGGTCATGGAGGGCCATTGTCTTCCAGAGTCTAATTCAGTGTTTCCCAAACCTGGTCCTCGGGGCACACCTTCCAGAATGTTTTAGATCTCTCCCTATATAAAACACCTGAATCAACTAATCAATCAGGTGTTTCATGTAGGGAGAGAACTAAAACATTCTGGAAGGTGTGCCCCGAGGACCAGGGTTGGGAAACACTGGTCTAATTAAACACACCTGAACAATATCATGAAACCAATTAATTACTGATTGCTTGAAAATGACAGATAGGTGTGTTGGAAGTGAAGCCTGCAGGACAATACTCAACTTTATTTATATAGCGCTTTTTAAAATTTTCATTGTTACAAAGCAGCTGTACATGAGACATATTGACTATAAGCAAAATAATTAAAGTTGTACCTGTAAAAACAAGAAAAAGGTGAAAACACAGAAGACAGACATACCCACATACAAAACACTCCACACACATAATATGCACACGTACTAACACATAGACATAGTCACATACACGGACGCGCAGACACACACACACACACAGACAAGTACGCACACACACACAGACGTGCACGCGCACACACACACACAGACAAGCACGCACACACACTCAATCCACAACGTTGACATCAGCAAACCGCTCACCCACACGATGCCATACACGCTGTCTGCCATCTGCCCTGTACAGTAAAAACCGGGATTCATCCGTGAAGAGAACACCTCTCCAAAGTGCCAGACGCCATCGAATGTGAGCATTTGCCCACTCAGTTCTGACAGTTTGTGCAGAAGTTCTTTGGTTATGCAAACCGATTGTTGCAGCAGCTGTCTGGGTGGCTGGTCTCAGACGATCTTGGAGGTGAAGATGCTGGATGTGGAGGTCCTGGGCTGTGGTGGTTACAAGTGGTCTGCGGTTGTGAGGCAGGTTGGATATACTGCCAAATTCTCCGAAACGGCTTATGGTAGAGAAATTAACATTCAATTCATGGGCAACAGCTCTGGTGGACATTCCTGCAGTCAGCACGCCAATTGCTCTGTTGGACTTTTGAGGCAGTCCTGCATGTTCAAAAATTTGCACAGAGACGTTCTTCAAATTGGTATGTGACGTCGTTCGCATCTTCTGACTCCTCCCCTGCCTTGTAAGGAGTGCTGGTCTTTCTGCACCAATCGCCATGCATATCTGCAAAACATCTTTTTTGCATGACACATGTTTTGCAACGTGTGGTCAGTTGCTAATAAAGAGGAAGTATCGTCTAGAGACAGTTTCATATCGCAAAACAACATGTAAAAATACTTTCAGTAAAAAACTCAACCATCTAATGCTTTTAATTATGCAGCATTGTTTCTTAATCCTATGATTTAATAAAACACATCAAAACTCATGATTATACTTAAAACATATGCATTGGATTAATTCATAACATTCCCCCTCTGTTTGACCTTTTGGGTGCGTGTGTGTGTGTGTGCTGTCTTGCACGTACGCATAGAGTTTGTTCCTCATTGTGGTTTCACTCTGAGCAAAAAATAGCAAGCATAAAAGAAAACCCTTATTGATTATATTGGTAATAAAATCATACTTCTAACTGAATAATATTTCCACAATTCCCTCTCTTGACCTCATAAGAGGTCACACATCATCTTCTCCTTCATCTTCTGCAAGATCACTTGACAACAAAGGCATACTGTATGGGGGTGGGGATTCTTTCTTTTCAATAGCTGTAACAATTAATCTATTGCACAGTGATCTAATACAGGGAATACAACAACATCCACAGGTCTATTGCCTTCTTGACTGTTTTGTATTCCAAATATTATCCCTACAATGATGCCTGCAATTATTCCTAATACACATAACAATTTCCAATTTTCCCACAGCTTCATCTTGTTGCTGTTATATTCACCCTCTCTAGTAATACACTTGTTGTCTTCACAAAATCAACACTTCTTATCTAGTAATACCTTAAAACTTGTAAGAAAACACATTGAAAAACACTCAAAATCACACAATAATGAAAACTTGATTATAAGGAATAAATGGTTATTTGTATGTTCACGTCCGTGAACACTTCACTCAGAATCTTTTGCACTTTCTTGAAGTCTAGTTTATCTAGACCACAATATCGCCTGTTTTGTGTATAATTTGGAGCTGTTGGTGTTGTCCAGTGGCAATTTCAGTGTCTGTTTTACCGTCACTCTTTGTATCTGTATCCTCCCTCTCTTGGACCTGAGTCCTCAGGTCCAAACCAGTGTCAGCAAGAGACCTAGAAGGGGGGTCACAAGCTACACAGGATGTTAAATGGAACCAAGTGTCTCCTTTGCCTTGGAGTTGCACACAATGTGAGGTGCGAGCTGTTACACGTAGAGGTTGAGACCAACGTGGTTCACTCCACTTTCTACGGAATGTTCTCGTCCTGACCCAGTCTGTCGTGACTGGAGATGGCAGTTCCTCCGGTTGTGCTGGTACAGGAGTTACCTGATGGGAAAAGGTTCGAATCAGAGCTGTTAGTTTATCAAAATACACAGTATGTGACAATGGCTGCACTGTGTCCTCTCTCAACGCCGTGGTTGGTCCTGGAAATTGACGACCTGTAAGCAATTCAAAAGGTGTAAAGCCTGAGATCCTGTTGACAGAAGAACGAATAGACATGAGAGCAATGGGTAAAGCTGACAGCCAGTTCAATTTAGTCTGTGCACAGATTTTAGCCAATTTTAGTTTAATCGTCAGGTTAAGGCGTTCAACCTTACCTTGGCTGGCCGGATGGTAAACCGCACCATACGCATGTGTGAGGCCTAGAGCCTGTTCAACAATTTTCAGATGTTCATTTTTAAAATGACTACCATTGTCCGACCTGATGCGACGTGGGAACCCGTAATGTGGTATGTATTGATTGATTAAACACTTGATCACAGCCGTACTGTCCTCTCGGCCGACAGGATATGCTTCTGGCCAACCAGTGAAATAATCAACAATCACCAAAACATAGCGTTTGCGTTCGTGATCATGCCCGTGAAATCAATCACAATTTCTTCCCCTGGACCAGATGTCAAAGGGAAACAACCCGTTTTGGGTTTGATGCTAGGTTTTACATTGTGTTCCTGACAGATACAACAACTTGTCACATGACCTGACACCATGGATTGCAAAAATGGATGCCACCAATGTTCTAGGGCTCTCATCATTTGTTTGTCACTGACATGGCTTACCCCATGGGCTTGAGTCAACATTGAACTGGTCAGAGAGACAGGCAATGCTGGACGTCCGTCGGGCGCTTGCCATAGATCATCTGGCGAGCATATACCTCCATGCTGCAACCAGACTGATTGTTCTTCAGGGCCAGATTTCTGTTGCTCTTTGATCAAATATTCTCGAGTGAAACGAGGCAAAAGATAACTACAGGCTCTGTCTGATCTCACCACCTGTTGAGTTGCAACATAGCCAGCTGCAGTTTTGGCAGCTAAATCAGCTGCATTGTTTGCATCAGTGATAGGGGAATCATTTTTTGAATGTCCTGGACATTTAATAACTGCTACCTCTTTGGGTATCATCAGGGCCTCTAAAAGGTCCCTGGCTTCACATGCATGTGTAATTGGTCGACCTGTTGATGTGGTGAACCCACATCTCTGCCATAAGGGCAATTCCACGTGGACAGCTGTTACAACATATGCTGAATCGGAATATATGTTCACACGGGTCTCACCGGCGTAATGAAGGGCTCTTGTTACTGCTATCATTTCAGCTCTTTGTGCTGACTGTCTTCCTTCCAATTGCCCTGACTCCCTGGTCATGAAATTACTTCCTTGCTGTTCCACAATGGCATAGGCTGCTTTCAGACTCCCATCCTCTGCTCTGAAACAACAACCATCTGTGAACAATGTCATAACTAGCGGTGGTGTTGTCAACGGCACCGCAGATAGATCTCCTCTTACTTTGGATGCTCTCTCAGTGATGGGTGCACAATCATGTGGTTGTCCATTACCCATTAGATCAGCCATATTGATGCCTTCATGTGCGTATGTGAGATTGGGGCTGGTCAAAATCTTAGCTATTCTTCTCTGTCTCAGTGGTGAGAACGTGAATGATGCTGAATTTACGAATGACATGATGGAGTGCGTGGTGAGTATTGTCAATGGGTGGCCCATTACAATGTGTGATGTTCTTGTGCACAACTTTAGCTAAACCGCTGAAATCGGAACAAATTGGTTGTCTTTGCTCTACACAGTCTAACAACACACTCGCATACATCAACACTTTTCTCCTGCCTTGGTCTTTCTGAAACAGGACACCATGTGCGCTGGAGCCAGATTCTGAGGCATCCAGGAAGAAAGGTAACTCATAGTTGGCACAGTTCAGGTGCACAGGATGAGCTAGCTGTGTCTTAAGGTCAATGAACGTCCGTTCAGCCTCTTGTGTCCACTGAAGTTCTGCTTTCAGATTTTTCATGCCATGCTCTTTAACCAACTGCCTGAGTGGTGTAGTCAGTGAAACATACATAGGGATATAGTGCCTACTGAATCCTGTGAGGCCTAAAAATGACAACATGTCTTTCACTGTGGTTGGCTTAGGATGGCTGAGTATACCCTGTCTTTGTGTCCCTGTCAAAGTTGATCCCTGTGCCGTGATCAGTTGACCTAAAAATGTAACACAAGGTCTGCACACCGTCAGTTTGTCCTTGCTTACCTTGAAACCAGACTTGTGCAACTGAAGCAACACAAGTCTGGTAGCCTCCAGCCAGGCCTTTTCAGTTGTGGCTGCCAAGAACAGGTCGTCAACATACATGATCATGACACAGTTCTCTGGTAAGCTACAGTCCTGTAGCTGTTGTTTTAATACATGATTAAAAATTCCTGGTGACAAAATAAATCCTTGCGGTAGTCTGTTATAGGAATACTGGCAGCCCCTGTATGTAAAAGCCAAACATGCTTTGCAATCCTCTGCGATTGGAATACAGAAGAAAGCATTAGCCAAATCAATGCACGTGAACCATTGGTGCATTGGGGTCAATATAGACAGTGCAATATATGGGTTTGGTACAGTCATGGTGGGTGTTACCACGACAGAGTTAATGTTGCGTAAATCATGCACCAACCTGTACTTATTGGTGCCTGGTTTAGGCACTGGAAAAATTGGTGTGTTCCAATTGGACCTATAAGGGGTTATCACTCCCTTTTCAATCAGTCCGGAAACAGTGGTGGCTACACCTTCTTCTGCTTCTGGTTTGTTGCGGTACTGAGGGACCCAAATAGGTGTGGTGGTGGTCAATTTGAAGCTAACAGGTTTGATGTTACAAAACCCTACATCTGTTGGTCCTTTAGACCATAGATTATCTGGCAATGTGTCAATCATTTTACTTGTTCCATCAGCGTCTGTCTGTTCCCTACCATGGCTTCTAGAGATCTGTTTGTGTGTCAACACCCCTGTGTCTTCTGTATGGTCTTGCACCCAATATGCTTTTTGTGTATCTGAATATAGGATACCCCAATGTTCTGTGGGTTCCCAATCTTTGGCTGCTAACAATCTCTTAGTCATGTTGCCTAGCTCCCTAGCCTCATGATTTGGTTGTAATGCTAAAGAGATGTGTGGTGCAGCTGTATCAGACATTTCATACCATTTCATCTGCTCTTCTGTCAGTAAAATTGGTGCAACTACTCCCTCTTTTCCTATCATGAGTCCAGATCCCCTTAACACCCATTTACTGTCCTCTATTGCTTGAAACAGATCTTGGTATTGTGTGGTGTCATCCCTATCATAGAACAATGTGCAATGTAAGGGGTCTATGGGTGGCAGGAAAATGTCTATGTTTGTTATCCATTGGCGATGTTCATTATACCTTGATACAATACTATTAGGGGCTACACTGGAATCTAGCTCAACCCAATATATATCAGCATCTTCTAACTCACCACATGTTGTTAACATCCACTGACTGTCTGTGGTGTGACCTGAAAGAGAACAATTCGTTTCTGAACCATCTGGAAATTTCACTATCACTCCCTCGGGAGAACATAAAATGCTAGCTCCTAACTTGATCAATAGATCTCTGCCCAAAAGGGGGATGGGAGCATTACAAGAGTACAGGAATGAGTGCGTCAATATTTGTTTATCAATTTGTACCCTCAGCAACTTTGTCATAGGCCATTTTTCTACCTCACCAGAGAATCCTATTACTCCTACTGTGCGATTTGTGAGATCGCTGTTGTCAATTGTGCCCTTCGTTACAGTGGAGTATGTGGCCCCGGTATCTACCAGAGCTTTTAGTGGTTGTTGGTTTACCACTATTTCCATGAGAGGTTCAGCCAATCCTCTCATGGTGGTTCTCTGTGGGCCCCTTCAACATTCCTCCGCCCCACCCTCCGGGCCCCATGTTGGGTGCACAGGCACCTGTAGGTTGGAGGGTGACGAGAGGCGTTGCCCCGGGTTGTATGGGGTTTGTGGTCCCCTGCCTTGACCACCGGTGCCACCTCTTCGGGGACCCCATCCCCCCGCAGGTGGACCGTTATTTTGGCCCTGACTGTGTGCCGGTTTCTGTGGGCAATTTCTCACCCAGTGTCCATATTCACCACACTCAAAACACTGCTCCCTCTCAAACCCTCCCCTCCCTCTTTCCGGCCTACCTCGTCCATTGCCTCTCCAGGTGGGCCTCTGCCTACGGTTTGATCCTTGGGCATAATGTGAGTTGCTATATGGATGGTGGTGCGTCGGTCCTCCATAAGGAAAACCACTGTAAGGGGGTCCTTGATATGGGTCTATGGGTTGGGGTGCATTGGGAGTATGTTGTGGCATTTGCTTGGCCTTTTTGGTTGTGCCCTCACTTTTGGCTTTTTCTAATTGTAACTTCAACAATTGGGTTTTAACTTTTTCTAGTTCCTCTTCTTCTTTATTGGTTCTTTCAACTGCTCTGTCTGTGTGGTGCATTAAATGTCTTTCCCATACCTCGTTACTTGCCACTGGGATATCTGGGTTATTCTCCATTGTTTGTTTTACTCCATTCGGAGCTCCTGTCATTACTGCTTCTCTTAATATGTCTCGTGTCACCTGGTTATTTAAACTGTTTTCCTCCACCATTTGTTCCCACTCAGCAGCACAACGGAAATAATAGGCCGCTCCAGTCTCACCTGGCTTAATGCGGAATTTTACATTTTGGTATACCGTTGGTGGTACAGGATATAACCGTCTAAGTGTTTTGCCAATTTCTGTGCTTACCCTTGCTAATGGTGTCTCTTTTGCATCCATTGTTGTGCGAGTATCTACCTCCAAATTCTGCATTTGTGAGGCTGTCAGTATTTGTCCCAACAGGCATCTCATGTCACCCAATGCCAAATCATTGCCATGACAGAGTACTGTTAATTTTCTCAGCCATCTGCTGCCTCCAGATGTTATGGGTGGCAATTTACTCACTATTGCTGTCATATCACTATGTGACCAGGGCTGGTACTGAAGATTCCCACCTGGTCTCTGCATCAATGGTGCCTGTATCTGAGGTGCCATTATTTGATTACCTGGACCATATAAAACAAACTCCCTTTCCCATGGACCCGATTTGCTTCTCAATCTAGTTGCTATTGGTCCATTGACAATCATGTCCCCTGTAATTTGCACCTTAAGTGATTCTTCCTGTTCGTTAAGACAGCGGGGTGTTGATGTATGTTTTGGTTGCTGTGTGCGTAATGGTTCCTTACTCTTATCCTCGTCCTCACTCTCATCATCTGCTTCCTCACTCTCATCAGTCGAGTTCGCCTTCTGACTATTCCTGGTGTTTTCCACCACCTCTATGGCTGCTCTGGCTTTATGCAATGTGTCATCCACATCCTTCCTTACTGCCTGAACCAGGTAGTCAAATTTCTGTTCCAAAGCCTGTATCTGGTTTGTAACTCCTGTTAGGTCTACATGTACTTCTCCACTGTTTATCTCTACCACCATCTGCTGGTGGGACGGCTCATATGGCGGAGGATGGCTTAATGAAGGATATATTGAAGGTATGTGTTTCTGAAGGGGAGGAGCTGTAGGGTTAGTCTGAATGCTTCCTGCTTTCTCTTCCTGTATCTTTCTGACTCTTGAGCTGTTCACTTCCTCTTTTCTCTCTCCACTCTGTACTTTCTGCGAGCTGAGTGCTGTAGTCGTTAAAGCCACTCTGGTCCACATCCTTAATGTCTTTTTTAGATTTTCTTCCTCGCTATTATGTTTCCCTGTATTATACCACTTAACCTTATCTTTCTCTTCAACATGTCTCCGTAACTTACTATGTGCTTTCTTTTCCATTTCTCTAACTTTCGGTGCTATAGGCATTCTCACTTCTTCTGCATTTTCCCACCAAAATCATCACATAATCCTACCCAGCATTTGTCTATTTCTTTCTGTCTCTGTTTCTTATCTTGTGGTTCTGTCTGTGCTAACAGCATATCCGTAACCTTTTGCCACTGCAGCAACACTGGCAGACATCCGTATTCATCACATTCTTTTTGAAATTCAGCCATTTTACACACAATTGTACTGTTCACAATTTTTACAGCCTATATTATTCCAATTTATAGTATAAGGTGGTCTGGGTGACAGTTTTTCAATTAATCACTTAATTACTGACGCAACGTCTCAGTTTCTCAACGAGTCTCTGTGACGCAACGTTTTTTCTTCAATCGCCTTTACAGTATTCACATTCAACTCTTAACATTTAACACACAACAAACAACTTTGGAATATTCCTTTATGAGTCGCCGACTCGGGACTCAACCCGGCAGAATTTACGATCTTTCAATCGTGGGACTCTAACCCGCAGAATTTACGATTTATTTCAATCGAGGGCCTCTAACCCGCAGAATTTACGATTTATTTCAATCGAGGGCCTCTAACCCGCAGAATTTACGATTTATTTCAATCGAGGGCCTCTAACCCGCAGAATTTACGATTTATTTCAATCGAGGGCCTCTAACCCGCAGAATTTACGATTTATTTCAATCGAGGGCCTCTAACCCGCAGAATTTACGATTTATTTCAATCGAGGGCCTCTAACCCGCAGAATTTACGATTGACGCAACGTCTCACAATTTCCTTGTGTGACGCAACGTCTTACAGTAATGTCTTTTTAAATCTGATTTCTCAAAACTTCTCTTATACTTTACTTTTACTCATACGGAATGTTCATCAAATTCAACACAACAATTTAGGTATGTTCAATAGCAGAATTTTGATTAAACAGGCTTCTGCTTACCTTTTTATGTTGGTCGACCTGTGTGTTGAACCCGAATTCGTTCCGTTTTTCCCAACGAAAATGGCAAATGTGCCCTCGTCTCTTGACAAATCACGTCGGGGTCACCAATTGTTGGACTTTTGAGGCAGTCCTGCATGTTCAAAAATTTGCACAGAGACGTTCTTCAAAATTAATTAGAAGTTTATTATCAGATCTAAAAAGGAGTAACAAAGCTTTGGGTTGCCAGTAAATCACCACTCCCTCCAAAAAGCCAACAACCCAAATTATTCAATAACACATATATTTATTTGGTATGTGACGTCGTTCGCATCTTCTGACTCCTCCCCTGCCTTGTAAGGAGTGCTGGTCTTTCTGCACCAATCGCCATGCATATCTGCAAAACATCTTTTTTGCATGACACATGTTTTGCAACGTGTGGTCAGTTGCTAATAAAGAGGAAGTATCGTCTAGAGACAGTTTCATATCGCAAAACAACATGTAAAAATACTTTCAGTAAAAAACTCAACCATCTAATGCTTTTAATTATGCAGCATTGTTTCTTAATCCTATGATTTAATAAAACACATCAAAACTCATGATTATACTTAAAACATATGCATTGGATTAATTCATAACATTCCCCCTCTGTTTGACCTTTTGGGTGCGTGTGTGTGTGTGTGCTGTCTTGCACGTACGCATAGAGTTTGTTCCTCATTGTGGTTTCACTCTGAGCAAAAAATAGCAAGCATAAAAGAAAACCCTTATTGATTATATTGGTAATAAAATCATACTTCTAACTGAATAATATTTCCACAGCACGCTCCCTCAAAACTTGCGACATCTGTGGCATTGTGCTGTGTGATAAAACTGCACATTTCAGAGTGGCCTTTTATTGTGGCCAGCCTAAGGCACACCTGTGCAATAATCATGCTGTCTAATCAGCATCTTGATATGCCACACCTGTGAGGTTGATGGATTATCTCGGCAAAGGAGAAGTGCTCACTAACACAGATTTAGACAGATTTGTGAACAATATTTGAGAGAAATAGGCCTTTTGCGTACATAGAAAAAGTCTTAGATCTTTGAGTTCAGCACAGCAAAAACAAAAGTGTTGCGTTTATAATTTTGTTCAGTGTAGTTAGAATGCAGATAATAGATAACAGTATAAGTACTACGTTTAAAGCTTGTGTGTGTGTGTATATACAAGTATATGCATGTATATGTGTATGCGTGTAACATTTAATATTTACAAATAATAGGTCTATTTTAAAGGACTCATAAATGAGCACATTCAACAAGTTGATATGATTTATTAGGGTCTTCATGAAATGTCTGGAACATATTTTGCTTAAAAACACTCAATGGCTGTGTAAACAAACCCCTTTTTGCCTCGTCAAAAACAGCTATGCTCACAGCAACCTGTTTAGGTGCATGTCTCTTTAAATGATGAGTTACAGCGCATCCATCCCCCTTCCGTCCGGCGTGTCAACACAACACACGTGTAGTACTGCCATGGCAATGGTTTAGCTGAATTATGTTTCCTGAACTCCTCTGCGGTTAATACGTCTCTACGTCTCAAATCATTCGTCTGGAGACTAATCAAAATCCATCACAGCAAACAGCGCTCACGTTGTGCATGTATGCTTGCCTAAAATCCACGTAATGAGCACCTGCAGATCTCAGTGCAATTACATGTATTTTAGCGCTTGTCGTTGACAAGTTATAACGTTACACACACAACGTGAGAGCATAACTAGTATGCTGTGACAGATTTTTCAGCCTAAGGACGAGTGATTTGAGATGTTTAAAATGAAGCTAACCCAGTGTTCGCCCCTGTTCATTAGCAAAACAAACACTCCAAGTGTCCATCTGCACTTATATACAGTAAGTTTAACACTGGCTTTGAATGTTCTGAGGCTAAAGATGGCGCCGTTGGCTCTGGCATGCCTGTTTGTTGCTAGGTTTGATTTGTATTTTAAGTCAAGGAGTTTTATCACTGCTTGTCTATGATCGATGTTGAAGATTTTATTGACCAAAATATAAAGGAATCATGTACACATTACATTAACTCAACTCAACTTTATTTATATAGCGCTTTTACAATTTTCATTGTTACAAAGCAGCTGTACATGAGACATATTGACTATAAGCAAAATAATTAAAGTTGTACCTGCAAAGACAAGAAAAGGTTGAAAACACAGAAGACAGACATACCCACATACAAAACATTCCACACACACAATATGCACACGTACTAACACACATAGACATAGAGACACACACACACACACGGATGCGCACGCACACACACACACACACACACGTACGTACACAGACAAGTACGCACACACACACACGCTCAGTGAGAGCACACATTTAGGATAAAGGAGAGAGAAGCACAGGTCAAATATAACAGATAATAAATTCCTATATGCAATATTAATTAAGTAAAACTTTAAGATTCTAAAGCAGCCCCCCCGGTCAGGCAGATAGTGCAAAAACAGTATGCAAACGGTGGCGAGGAACCCAAAACTCTAATCGAGAAAAAAAACCTCAGGAGAACCCAGGCCCAACCAGGGGATTCCAGTTCCCCTCTGGCAAAAGCTGCTGCCTCTGCACAAGCTCCAGAGAACTTGCACAACAAGGCTAAATAAAATAAATAAACTTAATAATAAAATAAATTATAGTTTAAGATTATCATTAATAATCTAACAGCATTTGAAGTTTTGTGGTGAAGACATGTCAAGAGACCGCGTCCTTCTTTATCCAGCTCTATCATCTCAGCTCTTGTCAGGTCCCCACTTCCCATTCTCCGCTCTACCATCAGGTCAGGCCATGAACTGCATCCTGCTCGCTGTGGTAACCTTGGAACAATGAGACAAGACTGGCTGAGAGTAGAGTACTGTTCTGTACTCTTTGATGCAACAAGTACATCAGTTGTGTTTTTGGTTCCGGTTGATCTAACTAATGCAGCCTAAACCCTCAGAAGATTTATATTATGGAAGAGTAGTGTATGCAAGATTAAAAAGATGCGTCTTTAGTCTAGATTTAAACTGACAGAGTGTGTCTGCCTCCCGGACAGTGCAGGGAAGACTATTCCAAAGTTTAGGCGCTAGATAGGAAAAGGATCTACCACCTGCACTTGATTTTGAAATTCTAGGTATTACCAACTGACAGGACGCCTGAGAGCGTAATGCACGTGAAGGACTGTAATACAAAAGGAGTTCATTCAAGTACTGAGGAGCTAAACCATGTAGGGCTTTATAGGTAATAAGCAAGATTTTAAAGTTAACGCGATGCTTTATAGGTAACCAGTGCAAGGTTGACAGAACCGGGCTAATATGTTCATACTTTTTTGTACGTGTATACATTACTATTATAAATCTATCTCTACATAAGTTCTGGTCTTTGTTAGCTCATCTCTAGTCGTAAATAGCAGAGTCTTTGTTAGTAACCCCCCCTCACCAGCTAGGAATGCTGAGATCAGACAACTGTTTCAAGTTATCAGGGTAACCCCCAATAACTTAGGTGTGTGTGTAAGGACACTATAAAGGTCTGCCCCCAACCAGGGTTGGGCAGTTGCATTGCAATCCAACTCGGCTTTGTTTCAACTTTGTGAGAATAAAGTCTAACTACTTTTGGTTTCAAAACCTTGACTCAAGAGTCGTTTCCTCAGAATCAAAAGAGGAAAAACCACAACATTTTGGTGTCAGAAGTGGGATCCTCAGAAAGAGCAGTAAGGTGGACCACGGAGGGCGGCATCTGGGCGAGCAACACAACAATTTGTCCAAGGTGAGCAGTTTTTGCTTATAATAATTAGGTTGTGTTGTTTGCCAGAGACTGCTCGTGGTGAGACACGTTAAGTTCTTCTAAATTCATCGAACTAAATTTAATAGAAAAAATCTAAAATGAAAGATTCAAAGGGGTTTTGATTCCAAAGGAGTAAAAATGCATGCATTGATCTGTGTTTTCTGTTGAGTTGGTCTTGAGGAGAACAGTGCATTCAGATTTTAATACTTATGTAAGTGTAGAATTTATATTAGATTATAATAGTATGAAAATAAAAGCGCTAATACGTCCTATAGGCCAATGATTGTTCAAGGGTTGCCTTTTATTTATTCAAAGGTGAATTTATAAAGAAAGAGTGCAAACTTGATAGTGTGATTGTTCAAGGGTTGCCTTTTATTTATTCAAAGGTGAATTTATAAAGAAAGAGTGCAAACTTGGTAGTGTGATTGTTCAAGGGTTGCCTTTTATTTATTCAAAGGTGAATTTATAAAGAAAGAGTGCAAACTTGAGAGTGTGATTGTTCAAGGGTTGCCTTTTATTTATTCAAAGGTGAATTTATAAAGAAAGAGTGCAAACTTGGTAGTGTGATTGTTCAAGGGTTGCCTTTTATTTATTCAAAGGTGAATTTATAAAGAAAGAGTGCAAACTTGATAGTGTGATTGTTCAAGGGTTGCCTTTTATTTATTCAAATTTGAATTTATAAAGAAAGAGTGCAAACTTGATAGTGTGATTGTTCAAGGGTAGCACCCGCGGACCTCATGCGAAATGTTACCCGCATGCTGCGCACTTTAGAGCGGGAGAGCCGCGGGCCTCTCCCTTCTGCAAAGCGCTGTGACAACGCCAGACAGCGTGCTAAACGGACCGAGGAATTCTTCAAATGCTGCCGAAGGAGGTATGGGCCACATTTCTTCGACACCATGTCACCTGCCGACGCGTTGATGAGCTTTCTCACAGACCTGTACAGCAGAAATTTTACGGTGACCACGTAAGACATTATCGAATCGACATATGAATTTTCTGCTCATACTCAGTCGACAGCTCAGAGAAAGACCTCTGGGTGAATGATGCCAAACTCCGTCACCTGAAAAGAGCCTGCCTGTACCAGATGAAGCAGATTAGAGGAGAGGTACAAGCACATTCGGGTGGTTTCCGTCAAGCGTCACAAGACTTTTTTTGGCCAGGCAAAGATCGCTATCAGCCTGCTTGAGCACTCCTGGCTCACGCTATCTGGCACAAATCTGTGTTATCCAATTATGGCTTTTGCACCTCGAAGGGCAACAAGTGCATGCAGCTTCTCTCACATTTTAGGACGGTGTGGAGAAATCTGGGTTTGCCCGGACTTCATGATGTTACGCAACAGTCTCGTCACCCACGTACGTATGCTCTCGCACACACCACTTTACAGTTTAGCAGTGTTCCAACAAATGCCATTCCGTGTCTCTTTTTCCCCAGGCCCACACACCTGCCCCCGAAGCAGAGGCAATATTTGGCTCGAGCAATGTGTCACAACACGCACACGGCTCTCCAGTATTACGTGGTCGATCAGACCAACAGCCTGGCTCGCAGTTCAAGGTTCCTGGCCTTGAGAGCAGTGGGTGCTGTTAAAAGCAAATAAAGTCTTGTGCTTTTGAAATATCACCGTGTCTGTTGTGTCTATTTGTGACTCTCTGCCACTATGAACCCCGGGTCGTCCCTCGACGGACCTCGGGCGCAGCCTTAACCACACACACGCACCCGTGGCCAGCCTCAACACAACATCGCACCCACCTGGAGCTTCCCACATTTCCTCCAGGATGCTTCCACGTGCACATGCATGTGTGGAGCACAAAAGCACATTTATCTGCCCCTGCGAACCTGGCAACATTATGACCGTTCAGGAATGGTTCTTTGGATGCTCACGGCAGCGCAACTCCGCCGCGCATCCGCTCGAGGCATCACCTTTCGGGTACTTTCTTCAAAACGCAGATGATTTTCAAAAGCTCCGGAGAGCGTTTTAGTCCGTGTTCATATAAGTCTGAAGGCCATCAGTCTGGTGACCTTATGGCTGTTCGGACACGGTTCTTTGAAAGGCCGCAGTGGACCTCCAGCACGGCCGTGACAGTGCACCAAACCCGGATAGAATCCGCCGGCGCGGAAAAGAAGTCTTTTTCATCCAGGCTTGCCTCTCTTGCATCCTATCCGTCCAGCGTGCACCCCGGACCGGCGGAGACCACTTACGTTTCGGGTCTCTCATCAATCTGACCCCACCAGTCTGTCAACCTTATGGCCATTCGGACATGGAAGTCCACCGCTGCGACGGGCAAGCCGATACGCACCACCGCTGCGACGTGCAAGCCGATACGCACCTTTTCGGATCGAAAAACCAACATTCACCGGTACATATCTCCGCGACGGAAGGTTATAGAGAGACGAGCCTTGGCTCGTTGGAAAGGTCTCCACTGGGGGAGTTCGAACGACACCGCGAGTCAATGCGACCCCGCCTCCCGGAGCTAGAGCTCCCGGTAGTCGGAATGGTCCGAGGGCCGTAGCTTCGGGGCCCAAGGACCCAACGACCTTCCGGGCCGGAGATACAGAGGCCTCTGGTGAAGGCTGCCCTAGAGTGCTCCAAAACCTTTCCAAAAAAGTCTTTATCCAGCAGGACTCGGCGGGAATCTCTTGCATTGTGTCCTAACCCTACCCGAGAGCTCCAAAACCTAAGTCTTTATCCAGCAGGACCCGGCAGCATCTACTGCATCCTATTCGACCACAGTGCACCCAGCCCGGCATCGCCTCTAGACTTCGCCCACCTCAACTCCAGGGCCAGCTGCCCAGGAGCTACCTGGCGCACCATCTGGTCCCTGTGCACCCGATCTTAAGCACCCCCCTTCGGGTTAAGCACTTCAGCCTGCGCCCTCCGGACAACCAAACAGCTGGTCAACCTGAAAAACTTAGGTTTTGGCGGCTTAAAGGGTCCCTACAGGTTGACCAGCCGGTCAACCGAAAGGGACTCCAGTGCCGGGTCACCCCGGCCGTGGAGTCTCGCGCTTGGGCTCAAGCTCCACATGCCGCGACTGGGACACCCGTACAGTGTCCCGTTCCGGGTCGAGGTCTCCCGCTCCGGGTCGAGGTCTCCCCCAACAAAAGTTGCTATCCATGCCCTATCAAGCTTCCCGTGGCGTTGCGGTATCGCTGCCTTCAGGAGGGATTCCGATTTAGAGGCGTTCAGTCGTAATCCCGCAGACGGTAGCCTCCGGCAGTGGCTCCTCAGCCAAGCACATGAACCAAATGTCTGAACCTGCAGTTCCTCTCGTACTTAGCAGGATTACTGTCACAACAACATGGCATCAGTAGGGTAAAACTAACCTGTCTCACGACGGTCTAAACCCAGCTCACGTTCCCTGTTGTGGGTGAACAATCCAATGCTTGGCAAATTCTGCTTCGCAATGATAGGAAGAGCTGACATCGAAGGATCAAAAAGCGACGTCGCTGTGAACGCTTGGCCGCCACAAGCCAGTTATCCCTTTGGTAACTTTTCTGACACCTCCTGCTTAAAACCCAAAACGCCAGAAGTACCGTGAGGCCCCGCTTTCGTGGTCCGTACTCATAATAAAAATCAAGATCAAGCGAGCTTTTGCCCTTCTGCTCCGCGGGAGGTTTCTGTCCTCCCTGAGCTCGCCTTAGGACACCTGCGTTATGGTTTGACAGGTGTACTGCCCCAGTCAAACTCTGGGTTTGACGACAGAAGCGAGAGCCCACGGGGGGCTCGCCTCCCTGCATCACAGAGTGAGTGAGGAAAGAGTAGTGGTATTTCACCGGAGGCGCCTCATGTCTCTTCACAGTGCCAGACTAGAGTCAAGCTCAACAGGGTCTTCTTTCCCCGCTGATTCTGCCAAGCCCGTTTCCTTGGCTGTGGTTTCGCTAGATAGCAGGTAGGGACAGTGGGAATCTCGTTCATCTATTCATGCGCGTCGCTAAAGAGGAATTTGGCTACTTTACATCAAGTTATCAAGTCCAACGTTGTTCATTGGCTTGAGATCGCCTCTAGTGACGTTTTTGGCTGGGCCTTAGATGATTTATCGCCACATGGCGGGTCATTCTGCTTACTGTCAGATCCATGCTGTTCCTTTTGTGATTATGCTGTCCGGTTCAAATTATTGTCATAGCACTTAATTGTCCCCATGATGGTAAGTAGACAGAGGTCCATGATGATAGTCCTCTTCCAGAGGGGCCGTACATCAGTCCCCTGCTTGAGATAATGACGGGGACGTGTTTGGTGGCTTGTCCAGTCTCGTTCCAGGTATTAATCGCTATCTTGTTTTCGCCAGTATATTTCTGCTCTTTTATCCTCCATGACTCCATCCTCGTACCTGAGACGATAGTGACGTCCATGATGGTGATGTTGTTTGGTGTTTCAACTATTAGGTCGGGTTTAATGAAGGAGCGGGTGGTCTTGATAACTGGCTCTGTCCAGGTGGTAATTGAGTCATAGTTACTCCCACCGTTTACCCGCGCTTCCTTGAATTTCTTCACTTTGACATTCAGAGCACTGGGCAGAAATCACATCGTGTCATCACCCACCAAGGGCCGTCGCTAGGCTAGGCGCCGCCCTCGCGGGGGTCCGGACGTGGGATGTTCCAAATTCCAAATATGGTAAGAGGTGTTACATTTCCCTCACATGCTTGCAGTATTCCACCAATCACTACGCACTGGTTAACTGGCCAATCATAGCACATCTCGCTTTTCAGAGCCATGAGCTTTGTAAAAAAATCTGCGCGTTTCAGAGGCGGAGCAAAGAGGAGATACAAACATGCACGGTATGTGGAAAATACAGCGTGTTTCAACCTTAAAGAGTACATAACTAGGGATTATTAAGGTCCTACTTTGGTTTATGGAGTGTCCAACAACAAGTTTATGTAAAAACACTATTATTTCATAATAATAGGCAGTTATTCTTACCTTACTTCTTGACTGACTCTCAAATGATTTGTTTCGCGATTCATCTGTCTAATCCCCTTCTTTCCGCTAGCCTAGTCTGATGTGATTGGTCAGATGGTCTAGTCTGCTGTGATCAGTCTACCGCGAACGATGCTCACGAGCTACAGTGTTTGGGAGAGAAGAGTGAAGTTTTCGCAGGCAGTCCTAGCAAAACGTAGGCGGGGACTATATGTAGTGACGTAAATCCGCGGCGGTTCGCAAATCGGACTAGCGACGACTCGTTTGCGTGATTCAGAGTCGACTCCATTTTTTCCAAGCCAATAACTTTGTTATTCATTCACCTTCGGATTTAGACAAAGACTGCTTACTCTCAAACACGGCAACATTACACACTGCATGAAATGTCATTTTCATGATCTCATGTTATGTACTCTTTAAATCGTGTGTACACATTGCATTACATCTAAAACAAACCATAATATTCGTTTTAGCCGTGTCATATGACCCCTTTAAGACAATTCATGAGCGTTTTAAAATGTGACACAAACACAGTTTGATTTGGTGTTTGTAATTCATGCTAGTCTGACGTTTGAATTTCACTGACTTTTAAAACTGAATAATGGAGCCCGCAGCGGGTTGATGTTTAATCTTGTAATAAAACAAAAGCTGCTCATGCTGGAGCTTCAGTGAAGTCAAAGGCACTTGAAGAGATATGACATGAACTTTATTCCCATGAACTACACATCCAGTGTGAAGAGACTTCAGCTTGTGTGTGAGGTGATGTTTAAAACAGAGCTGATAATGTGTGCGTTTAGATCCTGAAGGGCCGGTGTCCTGCAGAGTTTGGCTCACACTTGCCTCATCGCACCTGTCTGAAGAGATCTGGATTAAGTGTTCAGGTGTGTTTGATTGGGGTTAGAGCTCAACTCTGCAGGACACGGTTCGGGCACTCCTGGTTGAGATGAATACTGATGAGAAGGATTATACGGCGTGGAGACTCTCCAGCACACAGCTCATGTCTGATGGGCTTAAGTCACTCTGTTGCGGTCCCAAGTCCGTTTGCTGAGCGGATGAATCTGAAGGTATGGCGATACTGCCTCCCTGCAGGAGAGGATGAACCATTGACATGTGCACATTCAGATTGTGAGCTTTCTCAAAGCGCTTGGCACATATGGCACAGGCGAACTCCAGATCAGCCTCCGCCTTGTGTTTGGTCATGTGATACTTGAGAGAAGCCCGCTGACGGCACTGAAAGCCACACACCTCACACCTGAAAGACACAGATGTTGTGAAGATGGCGAGGGACGCAGGACTGAACTGAAGACTCTCTGTATACTCACTGCAGAGGTTTGGCTCCAGAGTGTCTCATCTGATGAACCGACAGATGTTTCCTCTGCTTAAACGTCTGACCGCACTCATCACAGATGTAGTTCCTCACCTCTGACAACCACAAATCAACAACACCTCACTTTCAAATAGACATATCTGGACATATCTCACACCATGTCATCTAATCCTAATTGGTTCAGAACACTGTTCAATGGTTATCTAAATTCAATGAACTGTGCTCTGAGCCCGTTAGAGCGGTTCAAGACGCTGCGGAAGGTGACGGTGCTGTGGTACCTGTGTGGATGAGTTTGACGTGTCTCTGCAGATATCTGTCGATCATGAAGACTTTATTACAGCCCGGATGAGGACACGGTCTTTCACGAACCTCCTCGTGATGTTCTTTAATGTGTTTCTGAATCACACAAACATTGACTAAGTTGACTGCAGACATGAGTGAATGATGATGATGTACGGTACCTTCATGCCATCAGCTCCTCTATAAACCGCTGTACAGCCCTGATGAGGACACTTGTAGATGGTGGGAAGCTCCTCTCTGTATGTAAAGCAGCAATGTCACTTTCACACAGGACTGGTGATGCATAAGAGATTCTCTTGATGAAATGTACAGCACGTGTCAGATCATGTGAACATCGTGAATGACAAGAGGACTCCATCACAACAACAGGAAGCAGTGTTTTACCGTTCGGCTTTAATATTCTTCTTCCAGCCAGGCTTTGGTCCAGGTTTCCTCCTGACTTTAGTTTCCAGCGTCTTGTGCTCTTTACTGTTATTCCTCTGTGAAGAACTGTGAGAGAAGAGATCGGTCATCAGAAACACAAAGATCTCATCAGGGGCCGGTTTTACACTAGTCTTACAATTTACTCGTCTCGTTTGTTCTGTTAAGACTGGTGTTTACTTTAAGTCAGTTTCATCAAATCTTAGATGGGTCTCATTTAAGACCAAAGATCAATACTGATCATAACGAAAAGTTAGCCTAGTTTCAGAAATGGCCTGACTTTGTATTGTGCTATACAGTCGCAACGATTTTAATAAATGGACAATCAGAAGAGGAAGAGATTTCTAAGACAATAAAATTCACTGGAAGTCTTATGAAAATGCTGGAGATTTATTTTGTGTACATCTCTAATAGTGTAAATCAGTCAGTTTCATAAACCATCAATGTTCTCGGTTACTGTTGTCAAAGCCTTGATTTTATGATTATTTGCACTGTAATCACACAATGTGTTCATTTAAGTTGATTTGGCAGCGTTGTATTTCTGTAATATGAAATATTTTCATCAAAGAAAAGCTGGGTTTAGCTCATGGCTGTACTCATAACTGACGTGTAGTGAGGCCAAACGGACCAGAGAAAAATATTTTAGGCTGATGTTTTTGGGACTTTTTCTACAATTTAGACGGTCTTACTAAAGACAACCATGAGCTCATTTTGTGCAACAGTGTTTCTTCACTGACTTTAGTTAGTCACACTAACGGTCTTAAAACCATGACTATGTTTATGCATCCAGCCCGGTTTACATCATCCAGACATTCACAGGGATCTTACCGTGTGTCAATGTTGAGATCAGAGCTCTCCTCAGACGAGACGCTCTTCCTCTGGTCTTCACACTCTTCATCTTCGCTCAGACACTTCCTGACACACATTCACACTAGACATTCCTATTCAAGTCATCACACACACATAATCCTTATCAAATTCTTTCATTTCTTCATTATGTGGGTCATTCTGTACACAAACAAAACTCTTATTAAACGCTGGTGTATAATTCCCTCGTGTAGTCCTTTCATTATGATAACTTTCCTGTCTATTTCTTCAAAACTGTTTACTCACGAACAGCATTTTAAATGAGTCTCAAACACAGTAACTTGACCTTCAGTTGTTTACCAGTTAACTGGCTAAAACGACACAAAAAAATACAGATCGATGAAAAAACGGTTGTTTCTAGTCAAGGATCTTGTGTGTGGTGATTTAGTTAGTTAGTTAGATACTTTATTCATCCGAGTGGGAAATTCACAATTTTACAGCAGTATACACACATTAAAACAATACAATAAGAACAAACATACAATTAAAACGTTTAAAAATATGTAAGTAATAATTCCTTTAAAAGTCCTTGTAAGTATTCTCTATTTTAAAATGCATAGCAAACAATGTGTCTTATAGTTCAATTCAGGACAGTGAGGGGTAACGACACTGACTAACTTCTACCCCCCTATTGGAATTGAAGAGCCTAATGGCCTGGTGAAGGAAGGATCTCCTCAGTCTGTCTGTAGAGCAGGGTAATGACAGCAACCTGTCACTAAAGCTGCTCTTCTGTCTGGAGATAACACTATGCAGCGGGTGTAATGGATTGTCCATTATTGACAAGAGCCTATTTAGAGCCCGTTGCTCGGCCACAGATGTTAAACTGTCCAGCTCAGAGCCCACCACAGAACCCGCCTTCCTCACCAGCTTTTCCAGACGAGATGCATCCCTTTTCTTGATGCTGCCTCCCCAGCACACCACCGCATAGAAGACGGCACTTGCCACAACAGATTGATAAAACATCTGCAGCATCCTTTTGCAGATATTAAAGGAAGCCAGCCTTCTTAGAAAATACAAGCGGCTCTGTGCTTTCCTACACAAAGCATCCGTATTAGCAGTCCGGTCTAATTTCTCATCCAACAGCACTCCCAGATGCTCCTGTACTACTGTTCACCACATTCGGACCTGCAATTTCCCAATCGCACGTACTGTGGTCTACCTGTTAGTAGAGCTGCACGATTCTGGATAAATTGAGAATCCTGATTCTTTTGTTTCAAATAGAGATTGCGATTCTTTTGCTGTGCTGCGAGGTGTGAACGAGTTGTGGTTGAACCTGTTAAAAAAATTATTCAGATCGTTTGCCCTTCCCACATCTCCTTCAATAAAACTACCCCCCTTAGAACTGCATCCTGTAATTGTTTTCATCCCATCCCACACCTCCCTTGTGCTATTATTTTGCAGCTTCTGCTCCAACTTCCTCTTATACTGCTCTTTTGCTCCCCTAATCTGGACTCTGAGTTCTCGCTGCATACGCTTAAGCTCCTGCTTATCGCCGTTCTTGAAGGCCCTCTTTTTCGTTTAGGAGTCTGTTGATGTCACTCGTAATCCATGGCTTATTATTAGCATAGCAGCGTACAGTTTTTACCGGAACAACAGTGTCCATACAGAAGTTAATATATTCCGTGGTACAATCCACAACCTCCTCAATGTTCCCACTATTCGACCCCTGCAAAACACCCCAGTCTGTGGTTCCAAAACAGTCTCTCAGAGCCTGCTCTGCCTCCTGAGATCACTTCCTGAAAGAACGTATAGTTGTGGGTAACCTCTTAACTCTTGGTTTGTAGTGAGGCTGAAGCAGAATAAGATTGTGATCCGCTTTCCCCAGTGCTGGCAGCGGCGTCGCACAATATGCATCTTTAAAGTTTGCATACATTAAATCAATAGTCCTGTTTCCCCTAGTTTTACAATCAACGTACTGGTAAAAAGCAGGCAACGTTGTATCCAGAGTCACATGATTAAAATCCCCAGAGATTAATACAAGCGCTTTGGGGTGATGTGTTTGCAATTTAGCAACAGTGGAGTGGATAACGTCACACGCTAACTCCGCGTCAGCACGTGGAGGGATGTAAGCAATAACAGGGCTCTAGACTAACTTTTTGCACTGGTTGCACTGGTGCGCCTAACTTTTTTTCTTAGGTGCACCAGCACAAAAGTTAGGTGCACCCAAATTTTCGACCGCATCGCATTTAACACCGCAGTTTTACAAGTTCACTTTTTTTTTTAAATCGCTGTCCATATAGGCAATATTGACTTGTAAATGATTAACTAACAATCTGGTCAACATAAAGTTCTTTATTTGAAGCACAATTCTACAAGAAAGCAGGGCTCTAGACTAACACTTGAGAGAGGTTGCACTGGTGCTACCAAGTTATTTCAGTTGAGTCGTGGGGTGAGGTAAGAAAAAAAGAATCACTAAAACTTCATTAAAATGTGTTTAATACATTAATAAATCAATTAGAAATTAATACAAATCATTGTTTATGATTGATTTATTTTTATTGTATATGTAAACTCTCTTTCAACACTTTACCATATTTAAAGCACATCTTTCTTAAAGCTACTTTCTTCNCCCGGGGCATGTGAGTATCAAATTTTCCAGTTGTTACAAGGACATTGAACTTTTGGCTGTAGGACTGCGTCCTTATTACTTGCCAAGAGAGTTTAGACACGTCATTGTGGTTATTCAGGGCTCTAGAGTGCGACCAATTTGGTCGCACATGCGACCTAATTTCTCAATGGTGCAACTAAAAAAAATCTGAGGTCGCACCGGTGCGACCAGCCGTTCGAGGGAAAAAAAGTCTCTGCGAAAGTCTCTCTGTGGTTCAACAGCAGACACATTAGGCCCATATCGTGGTCTAAACCAATCAGAGATAGTGAAGGGCGGACCCCCTCTGATTGGCCGTGGTCCAGATATTCCTGTACGTGTGTGTACGTTTGAAAATGCTGTGCTGCAGTCGGACGGAGAGGTGAGTAGCCTAGGCCCGTCAGATAAACAGAATGGATGTAGCCGCGGATGATGAGAGAAGATGAAAAGAACGATTGACAACTTTTAAGAATGTTAAGTTAAGGCCTGATCTGTCCGAAAATCATAACCAATGTGTGACACGCTAGACTGCGACTAAATGGTCTCATTTTGCGACAAATTTTCCTGCCAGTGGGACAAGTTTTTCTTAATGGTCGCACCGGTGCGACTGTCAAACTGATCAATATATAATTTTTGCGTATTATAAATTTAATGCGCAGAATGCTGCGCATTCAGTCACTCATTTTCGTCTCCCCTCCTTCAATCATTTACTTATCTATCAGTGCCCCGCCCCCAAAGACGTAATTCGCAGGTTACGGGTAAGAGGCGAAGGACCGAAAGAGCAGACGAGTGAACGAGTTGCAACTTAAATAAATATGCAGAATACAATAATTTCCCCCGCTAAGGTACAAAACAGCAAAGATAACGAAATGTGTTGCAAGTATTGTATGCATGTGAAGCTAATGCAGGAAACACGTGTTTAAACTTTAAGCACTGAACTATTGTATAAAGATTTCTAACAATACTGCAAAGCATACAAAATGTTATACATCACGTTAAATTCTATTTATTTGTGAGTCGCTATTGATAGAAGCCAAACGTGTATCAATGCAGCTTTCATGATGAATAATCACTAAAAGCCTTCAGGTCTCGCGGGTTGTTTGAGATATGCGCGCGCCCAGAGAGTCAGAGCACAAAATACTAAACGGAGTTGTCTTTCATGCCTTCTTACTCTGAAACGGACATATTAACACGAAATAACCTAAAAATTCCCATATTAACAAGAAACCTTGTAAAGGTATTCAGTTTGTTTCGTGACCAAACAGTTGGGAAACAAAACACGTGTTCCTGTATATTGCGCGAGCTCTTAAAGGGGCAGCAGCATAATAAAGATCTCTGTTTATAATGTTCATCAAACAACAACGGACGGGCCCAAAAACACTCACTGATATTAAAGGAATTGTGTTCTCTTATAGGAGTCGTTCACAACAAATAAATCTAACAATCTGGTCAACATAAAGTTCTTTATTTGAAGCACAATTCTACAAGAAAGCAGGGCTCTAGACTAACACTTGAGAGAGGTGGCACTGGTGCTACCAAGTTATTCAGTTGGTGGCACCAGCCCTTAATTTGATAGCACCAGAGTCATGGGGTGAGGTAAGAAAAAAGAATCACTAAAACTTCATTAAAATGTGTTTAATACATTAATAAATCAATTAGAAATTAATACAAATCATTGTTTATGATTGATTGATTTTTATTGTATATGTAAACTCTCTTTCAACACTTTACCATATTTAAAGCACATCTTTCTTAAAGCTACTTTCTTCCTTTATTTGTTGTGAACGACTCCTATAAGAGAACACAATTCCTTTAATATCAGTGAGTGTTTTTGGGCCCGTCCGTTGTTGTTTGATGAACATTATAAACAGAGATCTTTATTATGCTGCTGCCCCTTTAAGAGCTCGCGCAATATACTGGAACACGTGTTTTGTTTCCCAACTGTTTGGTCACGAAACAAACTGAATACCTTTACAAGGTTTCTTGTTAATATGGGAATTTTTAGGTTATTTCGTGTTAATATGTCCGTTTCAGAGTAAGAAGGCATGAAAGACAACTCCGTTTAGTATTTTGTGCTCTGACTCTCTGGGCGCGCGCATATCTCAAACAACCCGCGAGACCTGAAGGCTTTTAGTGATTATTCATCATGAAAGCTGCATTGATACACGTTTGGCTTCTATCAATAGCGACTCACAAATAAATAGAATTTAACGTGATGTATAACATTTTGTATGCTTTGCAGTATTGTTAGAAATCTTTATACAATAGTTCAGTGCTTAAAGTTTAAACACGTGTTTCCTGCATTAGCTTCACATGCATACAATACTTGCAACACATTTCGTTATCTTTGCTGTTTTGTACCTTAGCGGGGGAAATTATTGTATTCTGCATATTTATTTAAGTTGCAACTCGTTCACTCGTCTGCTCTTTCGGTCCTTCGCCTCTTACCCGTAACCTGCGAATTACGTCTTTGGGGGCGGGGCACTGATAGATAAGTAAATGTTTGAAGGAGGGGAGACGAAAATGAGTGACTGAATGCGCAGCATTCTGCGCATTAAATTTATAATACGCAAAAATTATATATTGATCAGTTTGACAGTCGCACCGGTGCGACCATTAAGAAAAACTTGTCCCACTGGCAGGAAAATTTGTCGCAAAATGAGACCATTTAGTCGCAGTCTAGCGTGTCACACATTGGTTATGATTTTCGGACAGATCAGGCCTTAACTTAACATTCTTAAAAGTTGTCAATCGTTCTTTTCATCTTCTCTCATCATCCGCGGCTACATCCATTCTGTTTATCTGACGGGCCTAGGCTACTCACCTCTCCGTCCGACTGCAGCACAGCATTTTCAAACGTACACACACGTACAGGAATATCTGGACCACGGCCAATCAGAGGGGGTCCGCCCTTCACTATCTCTGATTGGTTTAGACCACGATATGGGCCTAATGTGTCTGCTGTTGAACCACAGAGAGACTTTCGCAGAGACTTTTTTTCCCTCGAACGGCTGGTCGCACCGGTGCGACCTCAGATTTTTTTTAGTTGCACCATTGAGAAATTAGGTCGCATGTGCGACCAAATTGGTCGCACTCTAGAGCCCTGAATAACCACAATGACGTGTCTAAACTCTCTTGGCAAGTAATAAGGACGCAGTCCTACAGCCAAAAGTTCAATGTCCTTGTAACAACTGGAAAATTTGATACTCACATGCCCCGGGATACACCACCTTGTGTTTACGTACATAACGAGTCCTCCTTTTTTCTTCCCGCAGGCTATAACGTCTCTGTCTGCCCTGACTGCACTGAAGCCTGTTAGCTCCACATTAGCGTTCGGGATGCTAGTCGTTAGCCAAGTCTCACAAAAACACAGCAGACTACACTCTCTGTAGGTTTTTAACCAGTGCAGCCAGTTCGTCGATCTTGTTCGATAATGAGTTCACATTTCCCATGATCACAGACGGTACAGGAGGCTTGTATCGCCACTTCTTGTAACATTCACGTTAAAAACTGTGTGACTGACATTATGAACCATATATAGCCATAACGTCTTCAAATACTGTCCTGGTGACATGAGAAACTGAGTCTAGACTACTGAACACTTGATTAAAAAGGTGACTTTTAAAGTTGGTTACATAACGAAGAGCTCCTTACTCCTAGTTTTAGAGGTGCCAAAGAATTCATTGAAACAATATGTTATATTCTTCTCTGATATCTACATAGAAGGTATGTGGCTTCATTAAGTGAAAAAATGATCCAGAAACGGTTTTACATGTCCTAGGATTTGCCCCTAAAACGAAAAGGTCTGTTATTACCTTCTTTGGAAGGGTCATGAACATTACTGTTGAGCTCTGCTCTGATTGGCTGTTTCGCTGCGCGGCTCATGCCACTAGCTCACATAGCAAACAGATCGCTACTGTCAGACGTGAAATGGGTGAAGTGAATAAAATCACTGCTTACTGCTTGCGGCAGGGGTTCAAATGGTAATATAGTCGGAATTGCCCCCTTCTTAAATCAGTATCAAAACGTTGAGTTAAGCCTGCTTGATATGGTCCCAGGTTTGAAAAACTTCCCCTTCACTTTCGTCATGTGACTCTCGCTGCTCTGTGCTTCAAAGTGCATTGTAAACAAATATAAACAGGGCTTAATGGGCATATAAACTCGCACAATACAGATCAGACCCGCCTGACTTTATAACTGTATAAAGAAGACGCGTGTCTGTGCAGCTCGTGTTGTATAAAGAAGATGCGCATGAGTTTTTACCTGAGAAGCTTGAACTGTACAGATGCCTGACTTGATAACTGCCCAGCTCGCGCTGTGTAAAGACGCGCATGAGTTTATAACTAAGAAGCTGTACAGATGACACACGCCTGACTTGATAACTGCCCAGCTCGCGGTGTATAAAGAAGACGTGTCTCTGTACAGCTCGCACCTAGACGCGCCTCACTTCATAACGTTGCGGATAATTTAAAGAAGACAACAATGTCATCGTCCATCGCGAGGTTTCACTGTAGAGATTTGGTAGACATCGCCCAAACCTATTCACAATACCTGTAGAACTTCCGATGGTCCGGCTGGCCTAGAACATGGGCGGGTATATGCAATGTTGGGGGAGTACATCCCGACTGTAACGTCACAGTCGGTGTTATGTTGGGATTGGCCTGTTTTTCAGTGGTCTTTTGCACGCACACGATTTACACGAGGAGGAAGAAACAACAGTGTTTGAGGCTCACGGTATGTCATTTCCATGTACAGACCTCTTACTATTCATCTATGCCTAGGTAAATACAGTTCCCACCTTTAAGTCTTTAAAGTCAAGTCTAGTGAATTCTAGGAATGACCTCTTAAGATCTGCTGACACTTATAGAAGTTTTCTCTCGTTTACCTGTCTGACAGTTCACTGTCTGCAACATCCTCATCATCTCTGTCCATCATCGTCATCAGCTGGTCACAGCGCTGTAGCTCTGCCAACACATCACATTATTACACACATACAGTCAAACTTTACACTGATGTCATGATGTTACTTCTCTTGTTTCATCTCGAGGGTGAAACTTGAGTGTGAGATTCAAACATTGAAATACAGCATGTCGGAGCCCCGCCCCCAAGGTTGCTGGAGCTCCACCCACTGATAAACTGATGCCAGATGTCACATGATGGCCGTCGGGACATGCAGTTGAAATGTCTTTCAGATGGTGATTGACACATTATTGTTGGATCTCTTCACGCAGCAACAGGACATTATAGCGCAGCTGTATAGTGTCAGAGGAACAGTACGAGCAGTGTGCTTTCATGCACGGCATCTGAACAGTAACAGAGATTGACGTGGGTATTTTATAACAGCTAAGGGGCGTTGTTAGGCATGGGGTGAAGCGGACTCATTAAACTCTCTTTAGCTGTTATTAAATGCACTGCTTCATGGGCCTTATAGCTTTTACAAAAGGCTTATTCTACATGCGTAGCAAAGACAAAAAACCACAGATGTAACAAGAGTGGCACAGTGATACTTGGACTATGTAATGCGGTCAGCAGTTATAAATGAGTGTGGGGTTTTATATCGGCCATCAGAGTCAAGGACCAGAACTGACCCTTTTACAATCAAGTGCAAGTTTGTCTCTCCTGTAAATAACAGAACGGTGCATGAACACGTGCGTATTGAGGACTGACCCGTGTTTGAACTCTTCTGGTGTTGTACTAAAGGGTGTGTGTGTGTGACTTTGAACTGTCACTATGGAAATATTGAAGAACTCATATTTTGACCAGACAGGGTTATAGAGATTTTCTGTCTGCTGAAGTGTATGGCTGTGACAGTGAGTACTGATTGAAATGAAGTATGGAGTATGTTCTATATAGTATGTGTGGGATTCTGGGACATACTGCATCCGCCATGTTTCTGTTGTCATTTTCAACAAGCACAATAAATCACAAGGGATAGATTTAGCTGTATGTACGCTTGAAAACAGCCATCCGCCTTTGAGTTTTCTGCTACTTTAAGGGATTTACTCTTTGAACTTCACTGTCGCTCAGCTCCCGTGGCATCATGGGATAGATAGAGTAGTACTAGTGTCTAATCTCGGCGGAAGCAGTCCAGACCATCCGGATATTTATATTTACATTACATTCATGCATTTGGCAGATGCTTTTATCCAAAACGACTTACATTGCATTGTATTATACATTTGTTTCTGACTATGTGCAATCCCCTGGGATTGAACCCATGACCTTGGCACTGCTAGTGGCATGCTCTAACCACTGAGCCAAAGGAAAGCTGGCACACTGAGGTTTCAGAAGTACTATTCATGACTCAATGTAGTTCTTTTCAGCCCCTCTGTAGTATGGAAGCAGTGGCTTTGGGACGCAGGGGGTGTGTCTGTGATCTGTGTAGATTTGGACACAAGCTCTCACCTTCTGTGCCGTCATTGTGAGCAGGAGCGGCATGGTCAGATGTGGACTGGCGGTTCTCAAGCACGGGTTGGGTTTGTTCGCTGGTGTCCATCACGTGTGTGTGACCATCTACACATCCCCACATGACCCTGAGAGTCCCCCGACACTGACCCTCCAGCACCTCCTGCAGGTCAGGACATGAACGACAGCCTTCAGCGTGACTGTGAGCCCACGACACCAGACTGTACAGACACCTGCGGTCCGACGTTATGTGTGATGAGGATGATGCTGTCAAAGCAAACACAAACCATGTTCATGAACAGCACTTCAGCCAAATATGAGAATTCTGTCTTCATTTCTTCAAAACACAAAAGAAGATGTTAATAATCAAACAACACAGTGTTTAACCCGGTGGCTTCTCTCTGTTCTGAAGGCCGTTTTTAAGCACAGGTAGATACAGAAACAAGGCTAGCCCGCATTTTAGCCGGAAGCAGAGTTAGCACTGCTTTTGCAAACTGACAATCATTTCAAATGGTGATGAAAACAGACATCTTTGAAGGCTTCGGGCTGATTTGTGAAGATTGTTTTCTCTGATGCAGTTCTTTTTCCCCGTTGTATTTTTCTAATGGTGACTGTTGACACTGCAAATACACACATGAAAGCTTGAACCCAGGGTTTAGTGATGTACAGTGTGAAACATCAGGTTATGAATACACAGAGTTATCTCTGAACCGCTGAGAAATCATAAGCAGTGTGAAGCAGAAACGCCAGGATTCGGTTTACTCGGAGTGAACCATTTCATGCGTGAAAAGCCCCATTGTATGTACACAAAACCACTGAGACATTTCTCAAAATATCTTCTTTTGTGTTCCACTGATGAAAGACTCACATACAGGTTTGAAACCTGCTTTCAATGACAGGTGAACAAATTATTTTAATTTTTCCCTTTAAATGCACAGTTCACCCAAAACTCATCCCAACTCATCATTTGCTCACCCTCAAGACGTTTCGTACCTGTATACATGACTTTGTTCTGATAAAAACAAAGGAAGATATTTGTAAGAATGTTAGCAATTTTCAGTTCTGTGACATCATCCATTGCCATAGTAGGAAAAAATTGTCTATTTTTTTGTTCTGTTGAACACAAAAGCCTTTTGAAGAACTTACAAAAACAAACAGTTCTGAGGCACCTTTGACTACCATTTAATTTGTCCTACTATGGTAGTCAATGATGTCCTAGAAGTGAAAATGACCAACATTCTTCCAAATATCTTCCTTTGTGTTGATCAGAACAAAGTAATTTATACAGGTATGAAATGACATGAGGGTGAGTAAATGATGACAGAATTTTCATTTTTGAGTGAACTATCACTTTAAGTAGAGTTTACTTACTGAATAAAGTGGTGTCTTCTTTTGCTGAGGCGTATGTGGTGTTGCTCCTAAAGGTGGCAAATAAAACACACATACACACAGGTGAACGTATGGATGTGACAGGGCTGTAATGCTCATGTGAGTGAACAGAATCAGATGTTGTATATACATAGAAAGTGTCTGAACACACTGAAATCATGACAATCAATCCCACCATCAACAGAAATAACAATGGACCAGACGTTTGATAAAAGCCTGACTGTGTCAGGGGCTTGAGCCCAGGCTCATTTTCTTCCTTCAGAGAAAGTGCCCTTTTTCTGGGATTTTTTTATAAACGTATGTAGCGAGGAAGGCGGGACGAGAGCCGTGGGGCAGGAAGGCGGGGCCGGTGGCATGAGTGATAATGAGTATCAGCTGTACGCGCACCGGTCCCGCATGCCTCACGGGGAGCTAGGGAGCATAAGAGGACGAGCGACGGGACTGCCGAGGAGAGAGGACCGGGCCCGGAAATGTTAAGTTTTATTTATGTTTGTGTGGCCGGCAGTCGACCGTGAGGTGGCTGCCGGCCTTTTACTTCCGTGTTATTGTTTGTTTATTTTTGATTAAAGTTTATTGTTTAAATGTTCGCCGGTTCCCGCCTCCTTCCTTCCATACATTGAACTTTGTTACATTGGTGCCGAAACCCGGGAGGAAGGAGGGACATGCTGTCGAAGAGCCCTCGCCGCCGAGCGGCCTCGCGGTGCTGAGGAGTTCGGGCAGCGCGGACGAGGGCGTCCGCCAGCGGCTGCCCGAGATCGTGGTGCTGGAACGATGGGATTCGGTGGGGACGGAGAGCCCGCGGCCGTGCTCCTGGGACGAGGTGGGATGGCGGCCATGGAGGGAGCTCGGGAGTGCCGGCTGCCCTCAGCCAGAAGCCATCGCCGGCCGCCAGGAGGCGGAGGAGGATCGGGCCGTCCACCGAACGTCCAGCACCACAGCATAGCACCGCAAGGAAGAGCCTCTCGGCTGGCTGAGGACCGTGCGACGGCGTGTCGGGGAACCGGACTATTTTTTTTCCTCTCTCCCCTCTCTCGTCCCTGTCGCTCGGGGTGCTCCCGGCTCCGTTCTCTCGTCTCGTCGGTGCGTACCCCCAGGCGCTGGGGCTCTCAAGGGGGGGCCCCCCGGGGGGAGTAAGCACAGGCGTGGTGGTACCCCCCGGCCTGTGAGGGGCGATGGGGGACTGTAGCGAGGAAGGCGGGACGAGAGCCGTGGGGCAGGAAGGCGGGGCCGGTGGCGTGAGTGATAATGAGTATCAGCTGTACGCGCACCGGTCCCGCATGCCTCACGGGGAGCTAGGGAGCATAAGAGGACGAGCAACGGGACTGCCGAGGAGAGAGGACCGGGCCCGGAAATGTTAAGTTTTATTTATGTTTGTGTGGCCGGCAGTCGACCGTGAGGTGGCTGCCGGCCTTTTACTTCCGTGTTATTGTTTATTTATTTTTGATTAAAGTTTATTGTTTAGATGTTCGCCGGTTCCCGCCTCCTTCCTTCCTTACATTGAACTTTGTTACAACGTATATATGAATGTGCATGCATATGTGTTTCTGTCTGCCCTGTCAAACAATTAGAAAATGTCAGTTCAGGTCGGGAAATGTTGAGAGTTCCGATGCCTTTCTCCCATCCACGTCTCCACGCAAGCGCGCAGCCGCACATAGCGCGCACGCGCAGCACAGCTGTGTGTGTAGCACGTTTGGCACATCAGGCAGAGAGCCGCAGAAGTGAAGACCTTTCCAGTAGCGTTTGTCTTGGTGTGGAGGTGAGTGGTGATGAACAGACTAGCTACACGTGCTTTCGAATTAACACGAATTTATTCAATTTCGAATTTATCCAAAAGACAAACTGCAAATATTGTTTTGCTAACATCCATCACTTATGAGCTAATGAGTAAGCTAAAGTTTCGCTAAGGCAGTATATCATTGGCATACATGCTAACTTTATGGAGAAACGACAGCTGAACAGAGTCAAATTAATAACGTCATCAGAATTGCCTCATTGATATGTAAACCAGGCATTAAGTAATTAAAATGTGCTAACTTGCATATATTTGTCAGGCATTTAAGATGAATAGGATAAACAAAATAACTAAAGCATACCACCAGTTATTAGTTAATATGACTTACATCAAGAGTCTTTTCCCTTGAAATGTTATGTTTACATATGCAGATATATATGCAGCTTGTTTTGGATAATTTAGAATAAATCTACAGAAGCAAACAGACGAGGGTATAGAAGGCTTAAAACAAACAACTTTATGTGTATTTTGAAAATTTCCTTTCCATTAGAGCAAAAGAAGACATGAAAGCAAAATAGATCAACATCTCAAACTTGAACAGTACATTAAGTGTCCCGCCTTAAACAATTACTTGATAAATTTGATGTAAGACTCCTCATCTAATGACTATCCATTTTATATGTTGTGTATGCGCTGATAGATCTATAACCGCCCTCCCTCAAATGTGAAACAAAGTTCTTGTCACCATTAGTGTGTGTGTGTGCGCGTGCGTGGTACAGTAAGTGTAATTATAGCAACAATAATAATATTATTAATAATAATAATTAGTTAAGCTGCTGTATTTGTGTATTTTGTCAATCATTTTTTGCAGTGTTTTTAATTATTTTTGCAGGTTTTGTCCTGTAAAATAACAAATTAGCACCAACTGCCTTTTTCAGTTTAGTGTGAACGTCATTGTTGATGTCCCAATAACACCAAAATAATTAAAACAGTTTATTGGCTTGTGCAAAATAAATTATATTATATATATAAATTATTAGTGAAAATATGTCATTTTCCTTTGTGCAGTCATTTATCCTAAATATATACTTGAAACTTTAGCATAGAAAACACACCCATTGTGGCTTAATGTCCTTTGTTGTTGCCTGTTCTTATGAAAAAAAAAAAAAATTCTACAGAAGACCATTGTTGGAACATGAAACAATTGGGTGAGTGTGAGGGATTTATATAAATAGTTATTTTAATATATTTAACATTTTGTTTGGAAAAAATGAAAACAAATATGAGAAGTGCCCTTTTTTCCACTTGAACCCATGCCCCTCAAAATGTCTGTGCACGTCCCTGCAACACATCATCCAGCCCTACACAACACTTGATTCGTCTGCTCATGTAGTGACACCTGATGGTTCTGTGGTATTATGGGGTGTGTAGCTCACTTGTCTCTGGGTGTTAGATTGACTCTGTTCCTGAAGTCCAGAAGGATGCTGTGACACTTGTAGAACTGAGCGTGACACTTGTTACAGATGAACTGAGACAGACTGGGATCTCTGTTCATGCGGATTCCTAAGAGCTGCTGGAAGTCTGTAGAGAAGAGAGGATAAACACTGCACGAGTCTCCCTGAAGCTGAGCAAACGCCGCGCGCAGTCTGCGCGAGGAGAACTTGCCGTGACACAGCCGACAGAATTCACTGCTCACTCGACCTGTTCAGGAGAGCGAGATGATGATGATGCAAACTCAACGTCTAAGCCGTTCTCATACCACAGACCGAGCTCTCAACATGTTCTTAATGAGGCATCTCCTTTATATTTCTGATGCATATGTATATATGATGATCTCACCTGTCTCCTCGTGTCTGTCTGCTGTGTGGTCATTCACAGATATCGTCTTCACTCGTTTACTCGCTCTGCGTCTCCTCTTCATCATCTTCACTGATGTGACTGTGATCGGTTATCTCGAGCGGATCTGATGACGTTCTCTTTCACGAACTAACCGACCGCCACTGACGGCACGTGCGCTGCTACACACATCAACACATAGAACTATTCATGAAATCATAAATACACGCGCGTGCTGATATAGTTTCATTAAACGTTGTCATGAAATCCGCCAGTGAACAACACGTCCGGAAGCGCTCTCATGTCAACAGTAACAGCGGATGTAACGTCACTGTTGCGCAATGAGCCACAGCGCCGCCTGTGACAGACAGCAAAACTTCATCAATAACATTATTTTTATAATCGCAGTTGTTTTCTTATGAATAAGTAGTAGTTAAGCTACTGTCTTAAAATCTTCATAAGGATGCGGAGCACGTGTGTGTGTGTCTGCTGATAAACAAACCCGAGTCACACGACAACACTGACTTAACACACACAGAACATTTAACACGTTGACTTGCTGTGTAACGTTACATGTCGTTTGTACACAGTGAAACTAAATCTACATGACGCTTCATATAAGACACTGCAGGACTCAAGTCCGCATGATATAAAATATTCCACATAAACAGACTAAATAAAAAAATGAATTAGAATATAGCTGTGGTTTAGATTCTGATGCGCGCATGTTGACGTTCATAAACATTTAAAATGAAGATGATGTCTTACGTTTTTAATAATTATTTATGCACTTTGTTCCCCAGAGTGTTTGCAATGTGATTGGGGTACGTGTGCTCCTTTTTCTTAAAGCATATTCTCTGTCTGCAGCTTTCTACTTATTTTTAAAATAGACCTACTGTTTGGACCTTTGTCACGCCGATTAAACGCTTAGCAATTGGGTAGTTTGTCTATAATCTTTATGTTCTTAAAAAAAGAATACAAATATTATTTTTTACTATGGCCAATCGTTTTTTCACGTTTATTTTATTCTCAACTTTATCTCACTATTCTGTAGGAAACGTCTCTTTTATTTTAACAGAAGCATTCAGTAAATTGCAGTTGTTTTAGTATCTTTCTGTAGGAAAACGCTTTTTTATAACACAATTTCTAATTAGTAGAGAAAATGGATGGTCATTTTGCTGTGGTATTACACAATTTACACAAAATAATCTAGATTTTTTTTAAGGTCTATATAAACATTATTTATTAGCAGAAATAAATATACACTATATGCACACCTTACTGTACAGTTTTGGATCATTTTCTTTTATATATATATATATATATATTAATTTGATCTTTTTATATTTTAATTTTCAAATGTAAAGGCTTATGAAAACAACATTGCTAAAAATGTAAAAAAATCACACACACTATGCTCACAACATTGGAAATATTTTACTGCAGCATTACTGCATTTTTCACTGTAGCAGCAGCGCATAGCGGGCACGCGCACGCGTATGGCGTTCCAAAGGGTCCAAGAAATGGCTTTGTATGACGATCGCTTTGTATCGTTTCTTTCCTTACTCATCTTAGGGCGTTTTCACACCTGTGTATCGATTGCTTTGTTCCTAAACCGGGGGTTAAATCGCTACAATATTTACATTTATTTTAGTTCGGTTCGCATTCACAAGGCAATATTTCCTAACGGACCAAACTTTGTTAATAAAAGTCACGTGCGAGTAAACGCTCATTCGATTGGTCAGAGTGCATCTGTTTATTTTCCGGCCAGTAACGCGAGTGATAATGAGCGTCAGCTGCGCGTTGCACCGGTCTCACGGCAGAGTTCGGGAAGCATAAAAGGAGGATTTTTTGCCAACCCAAGAAGGGTTGGCAAAGACCAACTCCGAAGATCGGGGTTGGGTGACAGACGCCTAGTCTTTCGAGGTATGTCATCTGACAAAAAAGTTGTTCAAACTGAAACTGATCATTATTGAAATTAGTAATTTAGACATACTGTAGACTATTACCTTAGTCTAATGTAAAAATAAGTTGTCTTTGTCATTGTCTTACAGGTAACCAAGACAGTTCAACCGAGTTTATAGAGTTCATTCTCTCTTCTTATCCAAAGCTGAGAGATGGAGGTGGTTTTGAGTTACTGAAGATTTCCGGAACAACACGAAATCGGCATCTCTTCCTAATCCCGTGCCCTAATCAGGGGTACTGTGTGACATACCTGAAAGATCCTGCTCTCCTGATCAATCATTCTACTATCTACATTCGCCCGCTCCAAAGAAATTTGAACATGGAGAATGTAAGATGTCATGTACTGTTGTACTTTTGGATGATTTATTTTATGTAAGTAAGGAATGGGCTGCTTCGGTCTTGAAGGGCCATTGTCCTGCAGAGTTTTGTTACAAAACTTATCAAACACACCTGAACAAGCTAATTTTAATTAAGGTATTAAGGATTATTAAAAAGCTATAATTAGAATTAGAACGTTTTTATCAGGGATCGAGATAAACAGCAGGACAGTGGCTTCTGGACTGCATTTGCCTGTTCCTGATATGAGTACAAATAAATGCATACAAATGTGTATAATGTTGCAGAATACTTTTAAATTATATGTTTTAAAATAATATTTTAATTGAGAATTTTGCATTGATCTGTTCTTATAAAGATGTAATTGACAGTTTTTCATGATGCATTTCTGAAATGCCTTTAATTAAATAGGTGTCTAATGATGGACCAGTTGACACTGAACCTGGACCCTTGACAGCTTGTCTGAATTGTGGAGAGGAATTTCCTTTTTCACAGATGAGATCACACAGCGAGGCTTGTTCGAGGTTATATTTTATATCTAAACTTTTAATTGTGATATTAGGAGTGTATCACAGTTGTTACATGTATTTTTACTGGCCAAAACTGTATTTTGTATTATTTAAGAAAAATATATAATTTATACAGTGCCATTAAACTTGTGTGGCATATTTGTGACAGAAATTGTAGCTTGTGTAACATGTAACAGTGTTCCTGTGTAGCTCAGTTGGTAGTCGCAAGGTCGTGGGTTCGATCCCAGGGAACACACATACCGATTAAAAGACATGTATAGACTAAATGCACTGCAAGTCACTTTGGATAAAAGCGTCTGCCAAATGCATAAATGTAAATTGACTCTTTCAACATCAAAAGTAGCCACTGATTTTTGTATAGACCTACTTTTCATCAAATATACATAGTTTTCACTTCATTAGAAGGTTTGAATATGTTTGTAGTTTGTTAATAGTTTAGGTATTACTATTTTAAACTTGTGATATGATGGCTTGTGACATTTACATACATTTTGTCACATTTTTTAAGTAACAAGTAAAATTTTTTCTAGGCATTCACAATGTGAAATGGAAAATGAAGATTCAGCTGTCCCTTCAACTAGTGGGACATGTGCCTCCACCTCACAGGATCCAGTTGTAGTTTTGGAAAGTCCAGAGACAAGTTCAGATGAGGATATGCACAGAGAAGGTTTATAAGATTAATTTAAAGGTGCCTTAAGTATTTGTCTAAATTAAAGCCTAACATAGCATTTTCCTAAATATCTGCAAACATATGGTAAGTTCACATACTAGTTTCTTTAAAAAACAATACAGACAGTTGCTACAGACAGTTATTCTACTTTGAAATGTGTGTTACTTGTTGGAATGTCCGTTATTGTTTTGGTCCTTATGATCCTGCCCACTGCTAATTTACCTAATAGTATTTTGACATCCTGGGTAGGCAGCAAACAAACTGGGTCAGAGATCACAGTGATTCTACCCAACCTTTATTGTCACTTCCTGTTTGCTGAGAGCGCGTGGTTTGAGTCGGAGCTCTTTCAAACTTATTCTTAATACATCGTTTATTCTTGTTATATCTTAAGACTTGTGTTTTAAATTGTTATTCTCCGAGGGTAAAACATATCCTTAAATATATCCCATACCAAAAATCGTACTTAAACGCACAGATAATTTATTTTTATCGGATCACTCGCTATTAGCCTCAGGCTGTTAACTCAACTCTCAACTCAACTTTATTTATATAGCGCTTTTACAATTTTCATTGTTACAAAGCAGCTGTACATGAGACACATTGACTACAAGCAAAACAATCAAAGTTGTACCTGCAAAAACAAGAAAAGGTTGAAAACACAGAAGACAGACACACCCGCACGCACGCACGCACACACGCTCAGTGAGAGCACACATTTAAGATAAAGGAAAGAGAAAAACAGGTCAAATATTAAACAGACTATAAATTCCTATATGCAGTATTAATTAAGTAAAACTTTAAGATTCTAAAGCAGCCCCCCCGGTCAGACAGTATGCAAACGGTGGCGAGGAACCCAAAACTCTAATCGAGAAAAAAAACCTCAGGAGAACCCAGGCCCAACCAGGGGATTCCAGTTCCCTTCTGGCAAAAGCTGCTGCCTCTGCACAAGCTCCAGAGAACTTGCACAACAAGGCTAAATAAAATAAATAAACTTAATAATAAAATAAATTTTAGTTTAAGATTATCATTAATAATCTAATAGCATTTGAAGTTTTGTGGTGAAGACATGTCAAGAGACCGCGTCCTTCTTTATCCAGCTCTATCATCTCAGCTCTTGTCAGGTCCCCACTTCCCATTCTCCACTCTACCATCAGGTCAGGCCATGAACTGCATCCTGCTCGCTGTGGTAACCTTGGAACAATGAGACAAGACTGGCTGAGAGTAGAGTACTGTTCTGTACTCTTTGATGCAACAAGTACATCAGTTGTGTTTTTGGTTCCGGTTGATCTAACTAATGCAGCCTAAACCCTCAGAAGATTTATATTATGGAAGAGTAGTGTATGCAAGATTAAAAAGATGCGTCTTTAGTCTAGATTTAAACTGACAGAGTGTGTCTGCCTCCCGGACAGTGCAGGGAAGACTATTCCAAAGTTTAGGCGCTAGATAGGAAAAGGATCTACTGCCTGCACTTGATTTTGAAATTCTAGGTATTACCAACTGACAGGACGCCTGAGAGCGTAATGCACGTGAAGGACTGTAATACAAAAGGAGTTCATTCAAGTACTGAGGAGCTAAACCATGTAGGGCTTTATAGGTAATAAGCAAGATTTTAAAGTTAACGCGATGCTTTATAGGTAACCAGTGCAAGGTTGACAGAACCGGGCTAATATGTTCATACTTTAAACTACACCCATTCAGGGAAAACAGTACCTACCCATTTAGCCCCATTGAGTACGTACCTACTGAAATTGAGTACCTACTCACTGAGTATGCAATTTCGGATTTGCTGGTTTTGTTAATCACTGTCTAACTCAGCCAGTTAAGAGTTACATTTAGCCTTAGATGGCATATGTATACAACCCCCAAAGCACAGGTTTTATCAGCTGGCAATTTTCAATGCTCATTTGTGATGCATGTGAAAACCCAGCTATATAGTCATTTATATAGCAAGTCATTTATTTGTGATATACCATTTCTACATAAACCCACCCTGCTAAAAAAAAAAATTCATAAATTCTATTGGTTTACCATTACTATTATGAACCACACATTTTTATTTTACAAAATTTAAAGAAATGTCTTGGGCATTAATGTGTGTTCTAACGTTCCCCATCTGCATCTCTTGTGTTTTGGGCAGGGTTCTATTCTTTTTTCAGCAGGGCAAGAATATCCTGTGAAAATATAATCTTTAGATTTTTAGATAGTTTTGACTGACTAAGGCCAAAGACATACAGTAAATCATATTGAAATAAATGGTTAAATCAAACTCTGATTCTCGTCATGAATAACTAGATTTCTTGCCTAGTTCTCACACACTGGGTCACACTTATGAGTGTAAGCTGCACCTATTATTGACATTGATAGTTAACTATAATAATTAACAATGAACATTTGTGCAGTTTTATCAAGCATCCGTTGCACGTATAGATTGCTGGCAGTGTCTCTAGCCTGAATTTCATAAGGCTTGCCAGTTCTCATCTTTTATCATCTAAAACAATCATATAGCCTACATTGTAAGCCTACAAGTTCTCTCCCTTTCTCCCTCATTTATTGATTCACCACACAAACTAACATTTGTGAAGTTGGCTAGTTAGATATAATTTAATATGCCAAAATCCCCTTGTGTTAATGATAACAAATCGCGAGGGAAGGGGGACCCCGCGTACAGCGTAGCCTGATGATCGTCGGGCTCATTTTCTGTAACAGAAAATGTTCATTGTATCCAGTCAGTGTCCGCCGGCATAAAGTTTCGCTTCAGCCGGCATCCCAGTCCGGTTCAGCTAGCATCATTGTTTTTTTTCCTCAGCCTCGCCCTTATTTGGACTGCCCCCCTTGGACTCTTGTGCTCCCCCCCCCTTTGACTCTTGTGTTCCATTGTTATTTATCATGTTTCCCTGTTTTTTGTCTGTGTCAGTCTGTCTCGTCTTGTTTGTCACCTGGAGGAGCACCAGGATGTCGCTCCTTAAGGGGGGGGGGTTCTGTCATGATTCTGCTTCATCATGTCATGTCTTTCTTGGTCTAGTGGCAGGATCATGACGGAGCCTCATGTTTAGTGTAGAGAGAGACATGGCATTGTTTGTTTTGACATGTCATGCGATCTCTCTGGTCTCGTCTCTGTCCCGCCCCCTCATTTCCTCATTATTGCTGGTTAATTATTTTATGCCCAACACCTGTTCCCTCTTTATTTGATCCCTTATTTAATGCCCCTTTGTTTTCTGTCTTGTGCTGGTTCATTTTGATTCGTGTGGGTGAGTTCCTTTGTTGAGTTTAGTTTAGTAAAGTCTAGTTATTAGTAATGTATTAGTAAAGTGTTGTCTTTAGTCTTGTCTAGTGTAGTTAGTTTATGTTCGCGTTTACCCATCGTGTTTTATACCCTTGTTCTGTTATGTTACCCGCTTGTGGGTTTTTGTTTTATTTTTATTATTAAAAGTCTTGTGTTAACCCCTTACCCGCTTGTCTGCGCCTGGGACAATCGCTTACTTCCATGTTCAAAAGTACGGTGGAGAGGTACTCAAGATTAACATGACATTGGCAGAAACTGTGTGTTACCCCCCTCCCTCACACAAACCTTTCTGCATTTTTTCCAAATAAGCATAATTTAGTTTCAGCAATCATCAATTGGAATAGGGGGTCTGTTTGCTGTTCACCACAACGTAGGAGGTTAAGACTTTTATCAAAATTCTGGGGATATTTGATCCACACAGTGTAAAGCTCATTAGTAACAACTATAATCTGTGCACAATAAATAAAAGTGAATTGAACAATATTATGATCATTCTGAAAGAAAGAGATGTTTTTAATAGTCAAATTTTATTCATATAAAATAAGTCTACATCTGATTTTATTTAGTAGTGCATAACACTTAAACTGTTGAAATACTCACATCTTTACAGTACATTATACAACTCTGTTAGAGATATAGTTAAACATAAAGCTAATTATTTTCAAAAATAAAGTTTTTACATGTCTTTGAAACATTAAAGTTTTTTGCCTCTACTCGACCCATCAGCACATTAACGTTTGGAGTAGACCACATCTACATGAAGGAATAGAAAGAGAAATCAATGCATATGATACAAGAATGAAGGCATACTCATGACGGACACATGATACTTACCTCTAAGAGAATCTGACCGCACGTTTTCATAGATGGGATACAAGAGATTTTCCTGTTCACTGCGCAGTTTTCTTGCACGAAGCACATCGCGAACACACTGATAGAGGTACGAGTACTGAGACTAGAGCAACACACACAAACCCAGACATGATGTTTGATTCCATTCAAAAAGCAATACAATTCCCTTTCTGTCGGTCTCTTGACGTTGTGTCGAGCCGACAGATGGGGTTTGTCCCTGAGAACCAATCGCTTCCGACTTCTTAGAAAAGGCCAATGATATTGGCGAATGATCCACTCCCGGATCTCCGGGTATAAAAGGGAGACGGCGTGCCTCATTCATTCACCTTTTGTTCTTCAGAGCCTTCGCTCATGATCAACAGACTTCGCTACAAGTAGCAACTACAAGACTGCCGGTTCTACGACGTGGTGCAGCGGACTGTCCCTTCCTGCGGCGACTTCCCCTGCGCATCTCGGCGGTTCCAGAAGTGCTCGAGTTTTTTCTCTAAAAGATAAAAATTTCTCCAGCGTGACATGTCCCGCTGTTCTCGTGGGTGCAACACACTAGGGATGTAACGATTCACCGTGAGCCGGTTGAAAATCGGTTATAATGAGTGACGATTCAATTCGGTTGAGGCTTGAACTGAATCGCAATACATTCTTTGAACAGCAGGGGCCGCTATTTTCACTGCAAACCTAAACGTGGACGCTGATATTTCTTAAATGGGAATATCGAAAAGTGTCGGGGCGATGGACAGGCCCCCGCCTGCGCAGGCATATCAACTGCCTAGAGTTGTTGGATGTGCTACCCGCACTGAAGGGGCTACAACCTCTCGTGCAGAACAAGCACATGCTGGTCCGGTCGGACAGCACAACTGCCGTAGCGTATATAAACCACCAGGGTGGCGTTCGCACGGCAGCTAACACGACTTGCCCGACGCCTCCTCCTGTCGAGTCCGCAGGTGAGCAGATCCCTGCGAGCCACACATATCCCAGGCGACCTGAACCAGACAGCCGATGCGCTCTCTCGTCAGTTGACGCCTCACAGAGAGTGGCGACTCCACCCCCGCGCAGTCCAGCTCATTGGGTAGAGTTCGGGCGGGCTCAGGTAGACCCATTCCCCTCCCTGGACACCACCCATTGCCCGCTAAGGTACTCCCCACCCGAGGCCCCCCTCGGCCGATTCCCCTGATGAAGGACCTGCTTTCCCAGGGGAAGGGCACGTTATGGCATCCCGGGCCAGACATCTGGAACCTCCATGCCCTGCGGCGGTGAAGACCATTACTCAGGCTAGGGCCCTGGCCACAGGCGACTATACGCCTATAAGTGGTGCCTCTTCTCATCCTGGTGCTCTTCTTGAAGAGAAGACCCGCGGAGTTGCTTGATCGGGTACGTGCTTTCCTTCCAGAGACTCAAGAGTAATCTCTCCCCTTCCACACTGAACGTGTATGTAGCCGCTATTGCCGCTCATCACGACTTAGTTGCTGGTAATCTCTAGGACAGCACAACCTGATCATTTGGTTCCTAAGGGGCGTGGGAAGGCTACCGCCTCACCCGCGCCCCGTACCCTCTTGCGACCTTGATGCGGTCCTGGAGCCCCTCGGAGATGCCGCTCTTTCTCATCTCATGATGAAGACGGCTCTCCGGATGGCGCTCAAGAGGGTAGCGGACCTACAAGCATTCTCCGTGTCCACAGATTGTCTAGAACTCGGGCCCGGTGATTCTCACGCTATCCTGAGACCCCGGCCCGGCTATGTGCCCAAAGTTCCCACCACTCCCCCTACACCAGGTGGTGAACTTACAGGCGCTCCCCACCGGGGAGGAAGACCCAACCCCATTCGTGTTGTGTCCAGTACTCGCATTGCACAGGAGCTCTGAGCAGCTCCTGTCCTAAGATCGCCTATGCCCACTGGGTGAGAGCTCTCTCCACACGGAATACAGCCTCCTCATGGGCACTGGCTCGAGGCGCCTCTCTGGCAGACATCTGCAAGGGGGTCAGCGTACTAACTAGCCTCCCTTCTTCCCCCACTGGGTGAAGAACAGGCACTCCATCCATCACTAAGCAAGCACCTCCTGCGGGCGGGCTGGGCAGAGCAGCCCTGGGGTCTCATTTATAAAACTGTGCGTAGGATCCTTACTAAAAGTGTACGTGCGCCCGAAAACCAAAAATAGTGTACACCCAAAAATAATCTGATTTATAAAACCGTGCGTACGCACACCTGTAAGCAATATTCACTTTATAAATCACAGATCACCTGCAAGTGTGCGTACGTGAATCAGCCTCATATCCCGCCCTCTACACGCCCATTTTTACCCATAAATAGTCAATGCAAAGCACCTCATGAATACTGATTCGTATATTAATAAACCTGCCATCCAATCCGCTTGTTAAGCCTGACGTCACACACCATAATGGGCGTACACCGTTTCCTGGTCAAACCGCTATCAGATGCCATAGAAATATAACAAAAAATTATGTAAAACCCCGATCCCATCCTTTATCTCCCTAACAAAATCACAAATGGCCACACATGAGATTCACTGAGATTTCCAACTTAATAATTGTTATAATTATTAATAATTATTATTATTATAATTATAATAAATCCAAAGAAGGTCTCTGCAGCATTTAAATGTTTACAGCATTTAGACTGATCATTAACACCCCATTAGTGGTGTCCTTCACCTGAGATAACATTTGAAGACATCATTGTAAAAGACAAATGTTTCTTCATTCCAGTTTTGTTATGATAGTTAGGACTGATAACGACAACATAAAGAGAAACGATTGTGCGAGAGCTTAATGGTTGTATTTCCAGACATTCTATGATTATGCTCAGTATTTAAGGAAAATATATTTAGTATTTATTTACCCTGTGTTCTGCAGTTATCATATTTGATGCTGTCCCTGTTCAGTCGGATCATCTCCTCCTCATGCGCTCATAGTGTGATGGTGAGACAGCGCTGATTAAATATTTACATTGAATTTTTATTTAAGATTTGAGTTGGATTTTACAAGAAGGTGCATGAAACAATTATCACTCAAGCGCAAATAAGTCTGCAGATTTAATCTTCGTGATAATATAGATCTTTAACGGATATGAGGTCAAATAAAATGTGTGTGAGGCATAATGCTTATAAGCGTTTATATCAATCTTAGTTTCTGCAATCTAAGTTCACTAACTCAACATTTGTCTCCAGAATGTGCGTACGCATGGGTCAGAGTTTGCGTGCAGGTGCGCACATTTTTCCGTGAAGTTTGTTTTTATAAATCCCATCTTTTGCGTGGGAAGCGGCGTATGCCTCTTTCAGGGCATGTTTTGTGCATACGCAACGGTTATAAATGAGGCCCCTGCCCCTTAGGCCGGGTACCAACTGAGTTATCCACAACATAGCTCTAACCGGACCTAGTGCTACCGGATGTTGTAACCCCCCAGCAGAGCGGTTCCCGTCTGATGTATCTTCATGATTGGTTCTCACCTTGGTAACCCATGACCTTCCCTAGGTGGACCTCCACCTCGCGGTTAACTCCTTCAGTCCGCACATTCTTCCCATGAGTTCTCCCCCCATCGGTGAGACCATGTTGGTATCTCCACTAAGTTACAATTTCGCGGTAGAGCTCACGGCTGACACGCCCAGGCCAGTCACCGTCGCTTCGCTAGAGATTGTGACAGGGCACAGTGTTGTGGCGTTTTCCATAGGAACCCCATCTGTCGGCTCGACACAATGTCGAGAGACCGACAGAAAGGGAACGTCTTGGTTACGGCTGTAACCTCAGTTCCCTGATGGAGGGAATGAGACGTTGTGTCCTTCTTGCCACAACACGTGCTGCCCACTGCAGCAGTCGTGAGAGGTCTCAGGCTCCTCAGAACTAAGGTGAATGAATGAGGCACGCCATCTCCCTTTTATACCCGGATATCCGGGGGCGGAGACCGGCATGCAAATTTCATTCACCAATTTTCATTGGCCTTTTCTAAGAAGTCGGAAGCGATTGGTTCTCAGGGACGAACCCCATCTGTTGGCTCGACACAACGTCTCGTTCCCTCCATCAGGGAACTGAGGTTACAGCCGTAACCAAGACGTTTTGAAATGTGAGAGCTCACCTCTGTCTGCACCATATGTGTGCGATGGAGTCTCAGATCAAAGACGACACTATAGATGTCCACCGTGTCTCTAGTGTCCAGCTGCTGAAGGATTCTATCGAGAGCAATGAAGGTCCCGGTTCGGCCCACGCCAGCACTGTCAGTGAGAAACACAAGTCAACGTTCACTGTCCCTTCCTCACTCTTCCTGAATTCTTCCTCATTTGACCAAAAATGTTATAAATCTCCTTTATAATGAACGGAAAGATCTACAGTATACAGTATATCTATATGAAATGCATATGTGCACATCATCCAGCCTTTCTGTCATTTCTATACAAACTGTATATACAGTAGAAGTAGAAATACATGTTGTTCTTTGGCTGTGTATTGGATGAGATCTGTTGTTTACTTTCCTTTTTATGAATATTATTTTCCATGAAAGGAAAAACATAATCGACATTACAAAACTGTGATGGGAGCTCCACCTGCAGTGCACCACAGTGGCTCCAGAGAAGGGTGTTCGGTTGACATAATCCCTCACGGTTCTGACAAACTGAATGAGCGACTGTGTGATCTCTGGGACGCCGTGATCTGGCCACACTGTGTAGTGGAACTGACGTACGACTCTGGAACAGCTCAGATGTTCCTCCTGTGGACAGCACAGCTCGTGAATATCTCCATCTTGACTCATCTGTGAGACGTCAGTGAGTGGGTTTACTCACATTACACATCTTGAATTCTCGGATGGTCCACTCCGGCAGCACTGACTCTGACTGCATTTGCACTATCAAATCTCCATAATACAGTGGTTCCTGGTCAAATGGCCAGTAATGGTCACATTTCACCTAAATATATGAACGCAAGTCAAACCAATGACCAGAATGACTTCAGTTAACAGTAGAATCACCGTATACTCCCATATTCACATACCCTTCCTTTCTCAACACACTGCGTCACCATAACTATGTTGTGCACGTTCTGTTCCCAGACCATCTTCCAGAAATCATCCTTGGTTCCAGGTAAGGGACCCTGAGTGGCTATATACTCCCGTCTGAAGTTATTGCCCTTGATATAAATACATGTAGAGCAAATAATATAAAGGGATGCACAAACAAAACAGGATTGAATGTTTGTCTTGAACACTGGTAACATTGATGACATGTGAAACTCACACCGAGTCATCGAAATAAAGCTGTAGATCTTACAGGAATATAGCTGGCGTTAATGTAGTCTGAGCAGGAGTCTTCATCCACGTAGGACAGTTTCACCCGGGTGGAATCATCTGTTTCAAGAAACAAACTCATAATGGCAATTCAGAACTCAATTCAACCCTGTTGTAATAATCCTCTTAAAAGAAAAACATACAGGGCAGAATATTATTGTAGCGATTCTTCCCTCTGTTCTCAGGCAATAAAGCAGAGTCTTGTGGCTGGTTACGCCCAACATCCTTTAAATCCTGAAGACATAAAGGTTTGTTGTGTCAATTCTGTAAACAGGAGTTATTCTGTATAGCACAGTAGAGATGTATTATACCTCAAATTCCTCAGAAAGAAGATAGCTGGAGTCTGCCCGAAGTTTAGCCAAATGGGCCTCAAAATGTGTAATGCAGATGGGGCTATAACAGAATGCAGAACAGTGTAAATTGAACATATTCTTTGAGCAGAATATGTTACCAAAAGAACTGCTGAACTGCCTTGGTCCCCTAATATGCTAGCATGTTTTAGGTATGAGGATATTATTATTCAGACTATTCTGTGATTTTAAAACTATAAGGTTGCTGTTCTGTGTCAACTGGATAACAGGTTACAATGCCCAGTGTACAGTTTTTATATGCTAACAAGCAATTTGTTAACAACGCACACATAGTGCTATCACAACACATCTTATGTGAATTTCCATTTGCAATTATAATTCGATTAGTACATAAAGAGATAAACAATACCTTGACACACGACGGTTGCTAAAACAACAAGAAAAAAACAACACATTTCAACTATGATAATGTCAGCAGCACCACACCACACATAGCTACAGTATATGACCTTTAGTAGTAATAGAAATGCAGTAGAGCTTACCCTCTAACAATGACATGTTTTCCTGTGGCTGGCCGTTCTCTTCTCAGACTCATTCTGACCACCGGCTCATGTGTGCTGCTGAAAAACCACAAATCCAGCGTAACTAACCCGTCACCATTAACCCATCACCACAAACCCACTGTCATTACAAGGACTGCACGATTCATGTAAAAGAAACGATTAATGAAGTGAAGTACGTTTAAACCCAGTTGCATCTGAAAGCCAGAAAATGTAAATATGCTCCGCAGAAGAAGTACCACACGTATAACCAGAAATGCCATCTTTCTATGGCTGTTCTTCAAGCCTCTTCAGCTATAGAGGGTATGCATTTGACGTCACTTTCCCACGTGAACATGTGGAGACACGCTTCCCTGGGTGGCAAAATGGCTGAGGAGAATAGGAGAAACAAAGAAACTGGGACTAAAACACACAATTATTTGCTTGCTGAAACTACAAGCAGCTGGACTCGACGGTGATCCTTACGACTTCCCTGCTGACAAAGGAATCAGGTGTTCCTGGACACTGAAATGACACTCGGAATTGCGATTCCTGATATTGTAAGCAGTTATTTTGCCGATTGTTTTGCCACTCACGGGGGCGCGCTCCGGCGTGCTCACGACACGTCCATGTACCTTCTACTGTCATGATAATAAAGCATATTTATAATGATGATGTTTGACGGGTGTTGCTTTTTCAAATGCACATTATAAGCAGTGTTGGGCAAGCTACTTGGAAAATGTAGTGAGCTAAGCTAAAAGTTCCTCCACATGAAATGAAGCTTCACTTCACTAAAGCTGCCACCTGGGGAAATGCAGCAAGCTCAGCTACAGCAACATGGCAAATGTAGCTGACTATACCTAAGCTTTCGAACCGATTTCATTCCAAATGCTTTCTCAGTGATAAATAAACAGATTCAGATTATTCGGAATTGTATTTTTTAAGTAAGTAACGAATTTTGGAATTGATTTCCAGAGGCAGTTTTTCTATCTCCATAAGGGCATTTTTTATTACCATCAAATACTTAAATTCATTAAACCAATAAGAATAATGACATACAGACTGTAAAACATTATCAACATCAAGAAAACTGCAGAGGTTGCATCTGTGATGGCTTATTACAAAGACTGTTTAATGCTGCTCAAATGTGCCATAACTGTTTACAAAACAATTGTATAATGTTATAAGATATCATTTTAAGTACATAAAGTTCTCTGTATACTGTGGTAGGCTATATGAGACCAGTTTTATTGCACTTATGCTTTTTGTTGTCCTTATGTTGTTCCAATTGCTTCCATTGTTTACCTCATTTGTAAGTCACTTTGGATAAAAGCATCTGCTAAATGACTAAATGTAACTGTAATGTAAATGTGCATTATAAAAAAATATATACAAATATATGCAACTACGCTGTGCTGCAGCCAAACGTCAAAATAAAAGCTTTGTTCAACGAGAGGTGAAATCAGATGTCAATCACCATCAGTAACAAATTAAATTTTGGGCTGGCACCCAAAGTGGCCAATTGGATGTCACACAGATCCCTGTATGGTGGTAGAGTCACTTGCTGATCCAGGATCAGTAGCAGTATTTATGATTTGAACTTTAGAAATGCTTGGGAAAGTGTAGCTTTTGTGGACTCTACCGCACTACTTGATCAACTGAAAAGCTATTTGATTCAGAAAACAGTGAGGCTACTGAGAAATGTAGTTCAGCTAGTAACATGACTACTTGTAGCGACTACTGCCTAACACTGGTTATAAGCGACTCAAACTCATAGTGATTTCATATGAAGCAGCATTTGCCGCTGATCAAAGACTAAGTCATTCTTCATGAACAAGCTGCACATAAAAGCATAATCGCACTAGCCAGATCGATTTGGGCACGATTTTAATGGGAATCGCGAGTTATCGTGCAGTCCTAGTCATTGTCAAGCATCACTAACCCTTCATGCAAACCCACTGACATTAACCGATTACAAACTCACAAACACTTACCATCACTTGTGTCATCAAAAATGTCAAAATTAAAAGTCCAGACAGATGTGAACTGATGACTGTCTAGTGAAAGATGTAAAGAAGGACTCACATTTTATGTGCTTTTTGTCTACAGATCAGCAGAACAATTAATCCCACCATTGTGGCAATGAGGAATAATCCAGCGCTGATGCCCTCAATGACCCCACTCAATGGCTCTGAACACACACAATAACTCTCATTAAAGCTTGCAACACTTTAAAGCTCAGTTTCATTCAGTACAGCCATATAGAATACCTGCATGTGTCGTAAAGGGCACGGAGAGGAATGTATCAGTGTAGAGCGGTGCAAGAAACTCCTCGAGTTTCTCATCAAAGAGTTTAGTGAATGCTCGGATGCTGATTCTGAAAATCAACAGAAAAAAATGGAAAAGATTACTAACACAGATGGAAATAAACACTTTTTATCAAAAGTCTATTCATAGAGTTACATCTGAGCTCCAATTCCAGCATTGTATTTCAGTTAATGCATACAGTAATGCAGCTATGCATGTACGTACAATGTGCCAACTGGTTGGTGTGATATTTGTCCCACCCCTCCTGCACTGTGATTGGATGGCTGACAAGTGACATTGATGAGGTGAGTAATTAAACATTTTGTCTCCAGGCCGAAAACGCTGAGCGCCAGAGCTCATCATGGAAAAACACCAGCCGCTGGCACTTCCGTTGTAAACAACTGAAAAATATGCCGGACGCAGGAAAAAAACCCTTAAACTTCTTACAACTGCTCAGGGACAGCAGCTTCAAATGCATTACCTGTATGAGGTCTTGGGTTTTAGTGGTCCATCACAGAACATCTGATCTTGAGATGCATCATTCAATGGTTTTTGATCACATGGTCCTCCGAGACTCTCCATGCCAGACCCCAGATAAATCTCAATCTCCTGCGTCTGGCTCTGGCTCTCGTCACAGCGGCTGGCGAAGTTACTGGTCTGATAAGTTTTGACAGAACTATTAGCTCTGTAGTCCAAGTATGAAGGAAGAGGATGATGCTGGTACGGTTGCTGGTTTTCACTGTCTGAATACAACCAAACGCAAGAGAGGAACAGGGAATTCATGTTTTACCTTAGAATGATTCTCCATCAAAAGAAAAGGTTGCACATATTTTAAAAATAAAAAAGATAACCAAGAGAATCTCCCAACCTTCAGATTCAGTCACAATGATGGTAAAATATTTCACGGCACCATTGATATCGCTGAACCAGCTGCAGTTAAACTGGAAGAAAATGGTTGACTTGGTGATTTGAACTGAGTTTTCATTGACGCGAGTCAAGGGCAGTGGTGGACCTGATGAAACATAAACCACATGTCTGTTTCATAAAGACATTCATTTGTATAGTTAAAGAATGATAAGAATCTCTATGAAAAGCCTGAACTCACAGTCTATCATTGTGACCACATTTTCCATGACGGCCTCACTGGTCATGCTGTCAGAGATGACTTTGACAGAGACAGTGTAGTGTTTGTGAGGTTCTAGATCTTTAATCAGGTAGACTGTGGTCTCTTTGACCGTACGCTGTGAGTACACCATCTTGTGAGAGTCTTGTCTCAAGCACTCGATAGTGTATGAGTCAAAGTCGGCCTCTGGAGGACTCCAGGAACATGATATGGCCGAGGAGTTTTGAGGACGACAGTGAAGACTCTGGACACGCTCTGGCTCTATGAAAGACAAATCACTTACTAATTTAGCAACTGTTATCATGTCTTATGTGATGTGTGAGTAGCAGTTTAATATCAGGGTATAAGTGTATGCTGTCATTCTAGTGGTCCCCGTAGATGGTGTGGTTGGTGTAAATGTACTAGGATTCACTCTATTTAAATATCTTTGATGTTCACCAGCAAAACTCAAAGAAAGAAGAAACCAACATAGTAGATCTGGTGAAGCTGGTTATGAAGCTACATGAGGACAAACATTTCAATTGTTACAAAACTGGTGAGCTGCAAAGCTTGGGGAGGATTCTTCATGTGTGTTTAGTGGCCCACTGACTTGTCCTGATGCTCCTGTAGATGGCAAGGCTGAAGGTAGGGTTGCTGGTCCCAGCACCGCTGACTGTGCGCAGACTGATGTTATACTGACGGCCAGGGTACATCCCTTTCAGTACTCGACTTCGAGATGTTGGGCTGTGGTAAGGGTTGAACACAGACAGAGGGTCCCTGGGGTTCCACTGAAGATCAAAGTCATCAAAATCTGTATATTCTGGACCAATCCATGTCATTTCCATTGAAGTGTTAGTGATTTCTCCAATGGACAATGAGACCGGTGGCTTGGGGTCTGGAATATATCAATGCCGTCATTAGTAACAATCCTCGAATACAAATGTCTCAGTTACGACTGTTATGTTGAAACAACAGTATGGGGTACCCATCATCTCATCTCTGACTGTAACTTCAAGAGACCAATGTTCATTTTAAAAGCAAATTTTGATTTAGTTTTTGTCATAGCCTTTTGACGAAAATACTATTTAGTTTTAGGCAGATTTTAGTCATCCCCATCATTTTAGTTTTAGTCTAGTTTTAGTTGACAAAATATAACAAATATTTTAGTTGACTAAATCTACATTATACGTATGTAGTCTATTAAAATCTAAATGCTTTAAGTAATTTACTGTTTTGACATCATTTACTTGACCTTACAATTAAATGAAACCAGGTCATCACCTTTATTTTTCAGAAACGTTCAGTAACTACTGGATATGCATTGTTGCAACACAGAGAATATTAGACCATGAATGACATGTACCAGTTCATTAAATCTCATTATGACTCAATCGACTCGCTCAGTGAAGGGCCAATGAAACTCTCTGACAGAGCCCAGAGCTCAAATGCTTTCGGCTTACATCTCTTTGTAGAAAAGAGCTGCACTGTCTTTGCATTTCTTCAATCATGTCAACATGTTCCATACTTGGTTTGATTTTTAGCATGTCATTCAATCTTTTAATGTACAGTACAACTCACTTCATCACTTCTCTAATCAGTACTGGACAACGCTGGTTACTTTTAGCTTACTTTATGTTGTATTTCACGTTATGCAGCAGCTCACATTAGCAGATAAGTTAACATTGGCATATAAAACGTGCTTGCCTTTGTAATGAGTTTCAGGGTGACTCTTCAGCAGTTTGCTTTGTTTTACCGGCGATTGTGAAGGGAAATAAGACGTGTAAACTGTGTGGAGACACAGAATATATGTCTGTGCTTTCCCTTCACCCAGAAACTTCTCTCTACCGCTTATATGAGATAAACAGCACATGCATGAAAGCTGATGTCTGCGTCTCATTTTTATTAGTTTTCGTCTCATTTTGGTCAGTAAAAACAAGTCGTTGAGGAATTTCTTTTTTAACACTGGGCCAATGAAGTTGGCAATGGAATTTGCATGACATTGTCTGCCCGGTACATAGGGGTATAAAGGAAGATGGCGTGCACCATTCATTCAGCTTTGTGCTGAGGAACCTGGGAGGTGTCTCCTGATTGCAGCAGCAGACAGAACAGTGTTGTGGCCTGAGGGCCATAACGTCTTGTTCCATCAATCAGGGAACAGAGGATCCCTTTCTGTCGTTCTCTAAACGTTAAGTCAAAACAACAGTGGGGTCCCTATACTAAACGCCACAGCACTGAAACACGTCATGACATTAACCAGAGCGAGCTCTGACTGGCCTGGGCATGTCACTGGTGAGCACTTCTGCAACATCACAAGCTTCCAGTGTGAAGAGTGAGGCATCATCTTAGAGCTTGTCGTAAGATGAGAGGTTCTTATCCATATGGATATACTGTACCTACATGGTCTCACCAGTGGGCAGAACGCATGAGAATAAGGGAGTGCAGGGCCCCATAAAGAGGGGTGCACAGAACTGAGGTGGAACACCCCACAGAGAGAAGAATAAAGGTTCACCAACAGGGAAATACATCAGACGGGACCACACAAGAGGAGGGAGTCACTGCGTATGGAGCACTAGCTCAGCTATAGGGGTTCACCTGAACCAGGGACTTGCTCATCTTTGTCACCACAAAGTAATTAGGGATGGATGGGAGAAGGCGATTCGGCAGGTGTATGCCCAGCGACCTGCAGGTAAGATATGATCTGACACTGATTCCACACAAAGATAGAAGAACCTAAGCTAAGTTATTAGGCGTAGCCTAACCAGCAGCTCTACAGATGTCTGCCAGAGAAGCACCCTGCCAGTGGAGTGCGCTGTCACTGCAAGCGGGCATGGAAGGTCTTGGGAAGAGTTTGCTGTGGTGATGACATCCACGATCCAGTTTGCCAGTCTCTGTTTGGAGACAGCTCTCCCCTTCTGCTGACCCCCAAAACAGACAAAGAGCTGCTCAGAGCTTCTGAAGCTTTGCGTATAATAATAATAATTCATTACATTTATATAGTGCTTTTCCGGGTACTCAAAGCCCTTTTAAATGGGAGGGGGGAATCTCCTCAACCACCACCAATGTGCAGAATCCACCTGGATGATGCGACGACAGCCATATTGCGCCAGAACGCCCACAACACACCAGCTTATTGGTGAAGAGGATACAGAGTGATGAAGAGGCGGACGAAGTACACAACTTCCTTACTTGAGTGAAAGTACATAAACTACTGGTCTAACATTCCTCCACTACGAGTAAAAGTTGTAAAGACAGATTTAAGTAAAGACTTAAGTACGTACGTGCTTTTAAAAGTACTCAAGTATTAAAAGTAAATTTCCTTTATGTCAGTGGTGCATTGTTTTATTGTCGTATATCGTATGCCTCTGAAGCAACCTCCTGAATACACGGAGTAGCTCACAGTATCAATGGTATTAAGAGCTTTACATGTTTAGCATATACAGTATATGTTTAGTTTAGATATAATCTTGTAGGGTAATTTAGCCTAATTATCGTCATTAGGCCTATATGTATTTATGGGCAGCATTTTGTTTTTTGTATATTCCCTTTACCGGTTTTAGCAGCAATTTAGCAGTAAGTAGTAAGATTCTTGTGTATAGTAAAGTGTAGAAGCCATGTGTTTACTGGATGTATTACCATTTGTATTCCCACAGTTTAACTAAAAACACAAACTATAGCTACTATAATGAAAATATGGTCAATTTTTAGTTACTGTGGTTTAGCAAAAAATAGCTTGATTGGAGTATGGTTATGTAACAAGTTCAAAAGTCTCTGAAGGAAGAGGACGAGGTCGACTTGACTACTACTCGCTTTATTCAGAATACGGGAGATACACACGACGTTGCGCTTCTAGCGCTCACAAAACAAAAACAACACCCAAACTATAATCCAGTCTCAGGACGAATCTTTCCTTAGTCCTTCAGACACCCAGCGTGTGCGAGTAGTAGTCTCGGTTTCTCTCTCCCCGGTTCTGCTTCTCCGGAACTTTATGCTCCCCAACGCTCGTTACTGTAATGAGACACAGGTGTTTGTCATTTGCACTTGCCCCAATTACTCACCGCTCCTCTCCCAGCTCTCTCTCCAGCACCAGACCTCGCTGAAACACACCCCCTTGCCACAGGTTACTATACAGAGAAAATGGCCAATTTGTGGATGGCTCTCCTGTTTTTGCCAAGTGGTTGATATCCTTAGGGCAACATCATGTTGACCCTGGGACAACATTTAAATCAACCAATCAGATTTCAGAAATAAGTTTACAGTTTATTTTATGTTTAATCTTCCAACCAGCATTAGGTGCTTCTAGACCATTTTTTTTCACTTATCATTTCCCTCTGATTTTAGGAGTAAGTTATGGTTAGGGTTGGGGTTTGGTGTGGGTTTAGGTATAATTTATAAAAATGTTGTCCTTAGGTCAACAAAATATGTTGTCCTGAGGAGATCAACCACTTGGCAAAATCAGGTCGAGCTTTGTGGATACTGTGGTTTTACTGCAAATACCATCCCTGCTAAAAAAAACTATGAATTTGTGAATTAGATTTTTCTATTGAATTCCTCTTCGTAGTGTGTTTTGTGTTTTATTCCAATAGGATTTACCATCCCACCAATAGAATCCATCACATACAAGTAGACAACAATCCATACAATACGATTACCATTATTACATCCATTACACTTCTGTTGTATTTTGGGCAGGGTTCAGCAGGAATACTTCAACTATAGTGACTACAGTAAAAACATCATTCGTTTTCCAAACGTCTTTAAATGATATAGCATCAGATCAGAAGTTAACACGCTTGCACACATTTCCTTAACTCTGGCTATGCGATCTGAAATTTCGAATGAAAACTTTCCATTTTCCATTTTCTCTGTCATGTAGCTCAAGGTGTATGTGATGTTAATTTACCTTTATGCCGATGAATTTCATAACAATGTCTTCTATGATCTTTGACTGATCGTAGCGCTCGTTCTAAGCAATGCATCACACATAGTTGAACCCACAGATGATAACACCACACTTTAACATTTAAAAATACTTTTTCCTCTTTTATTGTTCTATTTGCCTGTTTTACAATGCTTTCAGCTGTGTAGTAGCGCCAATGTTTGCATTAGTTTAGCAGAAGATCCCAGGGTTGCCAGATTTGCGTAAAACATTCAGTCAAATAGCCATTCAAAGCTAGCCAGAAAACCGCGAGCTTAGAAAAACTGAAATACTTGGATACAGTGAAAGGTCCACAAATCGCAAGCCAGAAAAATTGCGCACACAGGAAAACCCGGTACATAGAAACAACTTTCTACATTTGGACCTTTTTATAAATGTAGTGGAGATAAAAGTATGGTGTTTGTCTTTCAAATGTAGTGAAGTTAAAGTCACAAGTACACAGAAAAAATTATACTCAAGTATAGTACAGATACTCAAAAGTTTACTTAAGTACAGTACTCAGGTAAATTTACTTCGTTACTATCCACCTCTGCCAATTACTACATGGGGCTGATTATGGACAGAGGCGAATGGGCAAATTGCTGGTTTTGTTAATCACTGTTTAACTCAGCAAGTTAAGAGCTACATTTAGCCTTAGATGGTATATGTATACAATCCCTAAAGCAGGTTTTATTAGCTGGCCATTTTAAATGCACATTTGTGATCCAGTCTCTGAAAACCCAGCTTTAAAGTTATTTATTTGTGATGTACATAAAGCCACCCTGCTAAAAAAAAAAAAACTATCACAGAAATTCTAGTGGCTTCCATTAAAATACCATTATGAACCATACATTTTTCTATACTAGTATTTTCTATAGTGTTTTGGGCATTATTATTTGTCATGGCTCTGCTTCCTTTAGTCATGTTTTTCTTGGTCCTGTAGCAGAGCCATGGCAAAGCCTTAGGTTATATGTGAGAAAGCCATGAGATGTTTGTTTTTTGACATCTCATGTGTTTTCTCATGTCTTGTCATCAGCCCCGCCCCTCTCGTTTCTTGTATTGCTTTCCTCTCATGTCTAATGTCCCACACCTGCCCTGTGTAATTATCCCTCGTTTGTCTTCCCTTTATATACCCTCATGTTTCATTGTCCTGTGCTGGTGTATTACGTTGTATATGGTGTCGTCGAGTGCCTTTCGTCTGCCATGTGCGCTGTGTTCCTGTTGTCTGTGAAATCCCCCACCCAGTAGTAAGTGTTCAGTCTAGTTTTTGTCTTAGTGTTTATTTTTTAGTTTAGTATCAGTTAGCTTGCGTCCTGTTGTTTGTATTATTATTGTGTGCCCTGTCGTTTTCCCCCATCGAGGGTGTTTTGTTTTGTACCATTTGTTTTGTTAAAAGAATAAAATCCTCTTTGTTAACCCCTTCACCTCTGTCTGCCTGCATTTGGGTTCTCCCACGTATTCCGTGACATTATTTCAACAAGATTTAATGGGTGTTCTATTGATTCCCATCCGCATCTTTTGTGTTTTGGGCAGGGTTTTGTTGCAACCAAGATAATAATATAATAAAAATAAAACATAATAAAAAGAATAGCCAGTGAAAGTAATCTTTATATCTTGATTTTGTTTGCCATGATCTTAGCCATGTCAAAGACTTACAGTAAATCATATTGAAATAAATTGTTAAAATCAAACTCTGATGCTTGTCACTAATAACTATAGATTTTAGCCTAGTTTTCACAGGCGCAACTTGCACTCATAAGCGCGACCCAGTCTATTATTGACATTGATAATTAACAATAATAATTAACATTGAACATTTGTGCAGTTTTATCAAGCTCCAGTTGCACTTACATTGCTGACTTTCTGGCTGGCCAGGAGTTCTCATCTCTCTTCATTAAAACAATTATGAACATTGTAGTGTGTATGCACACAGTTTTCTCTCCCTTTCTCCATTTATTGATCCACCACACAAACAAACAAACGTTAGTGAAGTTAGCTAGCTAGATACAATTTAAAATGCCAACAATCCCACAGTTACATTAATAACAAATATGCTCATTTTATTAAAAGATACACAGTGGTTTTAAAAGTGGGGGCGAGTTATCAGCAGAAGAAGAGAAAGTATAATACACCGGTGAACAGAGAAATGTGATCGCGACCCCGGAACACTATCGCCACACAGTGGGGCACCCCATGTACAGTGTAGCTTGAGCCTTATCGGGCTCATTTTCTGTAACACCTGCTGCAGCTGCACGTCACCCAAAGCGGCAGTAGCTTCAGATGCAGGCTTACCAGTCTAAAACACTGAAATAGTGTAGTTTAAATGCTTGCCTTTCATTATCTCATTTTGTTTCATATCTCCCAGTTGCACCAATGGTCCAAAAGTCAGTGTGTCACACTTTTCTGTCAAAAAACGCTGTCGTTACATATCCTCACGTTCTTTTAAGTGGGTATATGGAAATCTCTTAACTATTTATGGCGTATACCTGCGTATCACGTAGACTACACCACTGTGATATACAAACTCCAGCTTGTGAGTGCAGCTTGTCTAGCTTGTTCCGCAAGAGTAATAGTGGCGGGAAAGGTAGTTTAGAGACTCTCCGGAAGCGTTGTCTGATGCCATCTCTCCTAACCCTCTTCCTAGCACGACGAGGAGCGGGCCTTGATTGCCATAGCAGCTCCTCGGGTATGTTGGTTGATGGTAATCCGCCACAATTCCGCAAATCCAAGAGCTCTGACCTGCTGTATGTCAGATGCCTCATATTCAAAAGCCTGTTCGTAACGCCTTGCACAACGCAGCTAGTCAAAAGTAGCCACACCACCGCAAACAGTTTCATATTCATCAGTCTTCTTACGTATGCGAGCCACTGTTCCAGCCCGCGCACGAAGGTAAATATCTGATATACAAACAAAACACTAAAGGAAAACAAACACGACAGGAACAAACATGTAGCAGGAACCCTCCTCCATGTCACCTGCAGGGCAGTGCCATTTTGGTATTAGGCAAACAAACGCAGTGAAGAGTGGAAAAATTCTCTTAGACACTTGGCTCGCTGCTGAAACACCCAGGGAAACGTTGCACGCTAAATAGGGGACAGATCTGCTGCTAGCGCCACATATCCAGCAGGTCATAATCTGTCTAGATGAACAATTGCTCAGCGTTTGTAAACGCTGTGCCAGGTTCCTCAGTACAAAAGCTGAAAGAATGGTGCACGCCATCTTCCTTTTATACAAAGTATGTACAGGCTGGATAACGGCATGAAAATTCCATTTGCCAAGTTCATTGGCTTTTGAAATTACGGTCAGAGATGATAGGTTCTCAAGTTTATACCCCATACTGTTAATTCGACATAAAATGGAGACCAACAGAAAGGGAACTGATTATACACCTAAGATGACTGTTGCAGGTCTTTTTAAAGGTAAATCTACAATAAAAATACTACAATATTTAAAATGTGTTTAAAATGATTGATTTGGTATGATTTAAAGCCTGTTCCTACCAGTCCTGCCTTTAGCTGTTGCCATGTTGGTAAGATCTCCACTGTGTGTGAGGACAACCGCCTCATAGAGTCGTCCAGACAGCAGTCTTTGAAACACATGACTTCTGCTGTTTGGACTGAGGTTCTGTTCTGCTTGCCGAGTCCCATCAGGGTTGTAGAGGAGGACGGTGTAGGTGCTTACTTCACCCACGGCCTGTTTCCAGCTCAACCACAGACTCTCAGAGTGTTTTTTACTGTCAGCACTCAAGAATGTCACAGCTGCAGGAACTACACAACACATTAATAATAGAAAATCTTGTTAATCTGTTGGAATTAAAAATAAGACAACACAGAGTCTACTGGAGTTTTCCAATGGTATTTTATTTACCTGTTCGGGCCCAGATAGATGTGTCGTTGGTCTGATCTCCACTGCGGGTCTGAACAGTGACTTTGTAGAGCGCCCCAGGTCGAAGGTTCTGGAAAGAACAGTCCTGCATGATCACCACTCCAGTCTTCTGATCATGCAAGCTTTCGTCTCCATTATACAGAAAAACACTGAATCCATCAAATTCCCCATCTGGTGGCAACCAGTGGAAGGACAAACTCGTGGTCATGTTGCTTATGATGGAGAGATTATTAACAGTCGCTGGACCTACAACAGACACAATTTTATACACATGCAACCGGACAGTTTTTCTTCTGATGGAAGAGAGATTGAGATGTGTATATGTATACGTACAAGTTCGGGCATCAGCAATGACGTCTTTGGTGCTGATTCCTCCACTGACAGTCTGGACCAGAATTATATATTTCTTTCCCGGGATAAGCTGTCTGAAGTAATGCTGGTTGACATCTTCCGTCTGAGAGCTGTTGGACACTAGAGTTCCACTTTCATCCAGTAGCTGCAGCCAGTAGCTGTCATAAACACCCCGACTCGACTGCCACGACACAAAGAGACTGGACGTGCTGTGCTGGTTCTCCACTTTTAAAGCCGTCACCAAGGAAGGAACTGTAGGATTTGAAGGATGAAAAATTCACTTAAATAAAGTGTTATCAATCTGCTTTATAGAATAAATATCTTATTTTTCCTACTCTCATGTAGTGCTTAAAACCCTATCCCACTCACCAAGGTACATTGGTGCCATGGCTTTCATGCCTTTTCTAAGCCATAATAAGTCATATATTTATCCTGAATGCAGTTTAAAATGCAATGATGCATACCAGTTTGCCCCGCTGCAGTGCTGTTATTGCTCAGAGATCCACTGACTGACGTGATGGTGATCATATACTCCTGTCCCGGCAGCAAACCGTGGAAACTCATCTCATTCACATGTTTAGGAACTGATCTTTCCTCAGCTTGACCCGTCATCTGAGCGAGAGACACAGAGTAGCGGTCCACATCGCCCTGTCCTGGAGTCCAGTTCACTCTCAGACTGCTGCTCTGACCATCATTACTGATGTGAATGTTCTTCACTTTACTGGGAACTGAACAATGAAGATGACAAACACGACACTGAAACACTGTTTTCTTATGTGAAAGTGATGATTGCTGCCAGATATTGATGTACCTGTTCTGCCTTTTTTAAACTGCACGCTGAGGTTAGGTCCACTGAAGGTGGACACCACGATTTTGTAGAGTCGTCCGGGAGTGAGTGATGAAAGCAGGTATCTGTTAGTGGTGCTAGTCAGGGTGATGGGGGGAAACACCTTCATGTCATTATAGAGCAGTTGAACCTCATAATGATCAACATCCCCTGGAGCAGAAAGCCATGCCACCAGCAGATCTTCTGTGCTGCTGTCTGCCAGCGAGAGATTTCTCACTCCTGCCGGCACTATGAGAAGACCAAAGCGTTTCAGAGTTTTCAGAGTGCGATAAAGCACGTCATACTTTATCCCAACAAAAAATAAAACGATATTTTGAAGACTGTTGTTAACTGAACAGCGACGGCAACCATTGACTTGCATAGGTTTTGTGTCCGTACAATAGAAGTGAATGGATGCTGCTGCTGTTCGGTCACCACCTTTCTTCAAAATATCTTCTTTTGTGTTCTGCGGAAGAAAGTCATACAGGTTTGAATGAGTAAATGATGGCATAATTGTCATTTTTGGGTGGACTATCCATTTAATATCACAGCGACAGAAGTACAGTGAGTTAAACTGCGCAGACATCACAGGCATACATACACGTCCTTCCGTGTGTTAAGACGCTGGATTCATATTTTCCGCTCCATGTACTGACGATCACAGTGTAGAGTCGACCTGGTACCAGCCCACTGAACACACATTCATTCTGAGTCTTGGCTACCCTTTTATTCTGGAAGAAGGTGTTGTTGTGCTTGATGGAGACATGGTAGTAATCAAAATCTCCAGCTGCATGGCGCCAATAAACCTTCAGATGGTCATCACGAGCCATATGTGTGGCGGTGGGGTTCAACACTGGGGACGGTTCTGGAGAGCAGAGGAATCATTACACGAAATAATGGAAAACCTCACATTCACTGCATCTAGAGGTACATACACAACCGGATCAACACCTTCCATTTATAAGTGAAGTACTGAAGAACAACTCTTTAAGACTCTTACGTGTGCGCTCCTGAACAACTGTGTGGTTTTCATACTCTCCGCTGCGTGAGGCGATGGAGATGTTATACAGACTTCCAGACACCAGAGACTTGAAAACACACTCAGTGCTGAACTTTGAGACAGTAAGGGTGTGGAGAGTTCTTTCCTGATCTCTCAAGGAGACAGAGTAACTGTCAACATCTCCTTCAGCGGCTCTCCAGGACACACTCAGAAAGTCCATGCGTCCATTGTTGCTGACTGTCACGTCTCTCACTGCAGCAGGAACTGAAAAACAAACAACATGTGCTGGCCATAATCTATACAAAATTCAGGCACTCTGTTGTTCACTTTGGGAAACATTATTAGCTTTCACTGTTTCTGAAACATTGCATGTTTTCCAATGGTAGATTGTTTCCGAACATCGCAGATGTTGATAAATTGGTTAAATTACTAATTAGACTAAAGGCCTATCTCTATGTCTGTGTGTGTTACGGTTCTCAGTTAGAGTGCCCATATTGCCACCAGAGGTCACTCCACCTCGGACTGTTATCACTCCCTCTTGGACTCTGTTTGCCACCTGGACTACCTGTCCCACAATGCTTCTCCCAAACTCATCATGCCTTATTTAACAGTATGGAATTGTTATGGCATGTATTACAGGCATAATGTGAAAGACATAATCTGAATTCAAAATCATTCCGAATTCAAAACTGTGTAGGTTGAATTGTTACAAAAAATTCATTTGTACCAACCTCACTAAAACTGTCTGCTAGGGACTTTCATATTTAGCCACCTTTTATTACCCTTATGTATTGTTGTAGTCTATGTGTTTACTGTAGATGTACTCTAGAGTCCAAGACCGATTTCCCCAAAATGGGACAGTAACACGCTAACACGACATTTCCCACCTCACAAATTTAAACCTCATCAACACTGTAAAATCTGTAAAAACAATTGTACTTCTTTTCATTAAGTAACTCTAATGATGTTGCATCAATTCATTTCATCAAGTTAACAACAACATTATAATGAAAAGAAATGATAATTTAGTAACTAACCAAACCTGTTTGTTGCGAGTAGTAAAGATTTTGGTCCAGTGTTTTTTAGCTTGTATGCACATATCTCACTTTCATTCTTTCAAAAGGAAACGAAAGCATTAACTACAAAAAAAGTGGAGTCATTGTGACTATTCTGACAAATAGGTCACTTTCACTTTTCACTTGTCTCTCCTGCTTCACAAATGCATCATATTAAAAGAGGCCATGGAACAATCCAATGTTTCTTTGATCTGTAATGTTTAGCTCTATAATGTTTGAACTTGTTTCTGTCTATAAAGTCAAAATACTTGTTACTTTCTGGAACAATAATAAAATGTTGGCTCATACAGATAAACATCCTCCCTGCAGAAGAACATGGTAACACAGGATGTCAAACAAATGACCTCCACATATTTAAGACTTCCTGAACATTCCAGCCACATTCTTTCCTGCTCCACACGACCTGTTCAAGCGATCACAGCACACATAGACTATTACCATTATGAATTGATGGACCTGTTACTCTTCTGATGTGTCCTGGTTTTGTGAGGCAGATGGAAATACACTCAGTTTCTCTCTGTATCTCTGTATGTTTTTGTCAGTTGTTGACTTTTTGATTTGGATTGGTTAACACATGCACATTACCATCTTGAGTGTGCATCCTTTAAAAAAAGCAATGGTCCACCTCACTTTTTAATCCATAACGGAATAATATTGATAAATCATATGTTGTACATTTAAGTGTTAACTGATGTAATGAACAAACAAGACCGTATTTCAAGTTTTGTATTACCTATGCGTCCATCAGCTACAGTCTGCCGCGATAAGATGCCACGGTGTACCGCCGTCACCACGGTCCTGTACAGAGCACCAGATCTAAGCTCCTGGAAGTGATAGGAGGTGACGTTGGGCTGTACACTTTCGTTCTTCATGACCACGCTGTCATGGATGAGGAGAAGACGGTAAAGATCCACCGCACCGGCTCCTCTGTCCCAGCACACCTGAAGAGCGTCTGTACTGCCTTCATTACTGACCTGCAGGTGTGTCACCTGAGCTGGGACTGACAACACACACACACATAACACACATCTAACATGAACACTGAAGATAAACAAATATTCTCAAAACTCTGACCCATATGTTGGATGTCTCTCTGCACCAGATGATGTTGAAGGGCGCTGATTTGGGTAGGGACGGCAGGGATGTGTCTCTACCAATATCCAGGGAACACTAAATTGTCCCTACCAATAATTTTGACCAAATGGAACGCGGGTCACTGTGAGCGCATTGGCACGCTAACCATTTAATCTACACTCATATATACAGTATAAACTCTGATGTCCGTCAGTGTCTTGTGGTTTTTACTTATTACTTATTTTATTCAACATGAATTTATCAATTAATCATTTAATTGAACTTAAACATCTTTTACAACCACGTTCTGCTAATAGGCTTGGCTTTACCTTTCTTGAGTCCCGCCTCTCTAACTCACATCGCTTTATGATTGGCTTTGCCTTCTCTCGTTAACGTGTGACAAAGCAGCAAAGCTAAGCTCCATTAATTATTACATTCTTCTCGATTATGCAGGCTACCAGTAAGAACATTCCTGCCAACAGTTTTATTGACAAAAATATGAGACGAGTTGCATCACATATAGATTCAGGGACAGTGTTTTTCCCAATGCAAGACAATCCCCTGTTAGTTGAGCTACAAACTTAAACGTTGGTGCCCTGTCTGTGTTTACATCTATGAGAGAGGGTAACTTGTATAGTAGAATATCACGGCATATTCCTTTATTAGTTAAAAATGCTCATGTTTCTGCCTGGTGATTAGTTCAGCTGTGTTCTGTTTCAGGCAATATAAAATGTGTATTATAATAAATCTATAAATATAAAACAAACTAGCTGTAGCCCAGGTGGAGAGGCAGGGTCACAGGTGATCAGGGATATAAAAAATGATGATGAAAGTATGTGTTATTCGTTTTGCATTACATTAAGGTTGTTTTATACAGTAGGTCAATTAAGCACTCATAGAGCAGTTTTAACAATGTAGGCATAAATATGTATGTATATAAAAAGCAGTTGACAGCCAGACGGTGGATGCATTTGCACATACAGTAATACTGTATATTCTGGTGTTTTTCTAACTGATCCTGCTGTAGACAGCGATAGACAGTGTAGCAATGAGAGTGACAACAATGAAGAACAGCCTAGAAAACGATTTTAAATAAAAAGATTTTAAATATTGTTCAAATATTGTATCGTTCAATAGTTGGTTTTATGTGTCAAGTAAACGGCTCTGCAGACCAATTTTATTTGTCCCCACCAATGTCAAAATCAAACTTACGCCCTTGGCTGTGTTAGAGAGACATCCACAATGTGTTATTCACTCCTGCTCTATGTCCTCCAGCCCATGAACTACATCAACAAATTCATCCAGAGACGTGTGCGGAGGAGCCCTGACTCCTCCCAACTATCATGCACGACAGGACGGCACTGTTGAAATTCGCGAAGACTTGAAACTGTTGTACCTGATGTGAAGTGGGTAATTCATTTCAAGAATCAAGGAAAATACGAGGATCTGTGTCACAGCTCCCTCTCTTATGATAGTGTGACTGCTGTGTATTGACATGAACACATGCTTCAGATGAATGTACTTTTATCAGTGACTCACGGGTTTTTCCTGTGATGTGGGCAGAGTTATTCTGATCTCCACTATTAGTTGTCACTGTGATTGTATATGTGTGTCCAGGTATCAAATTGTTGAAGCCGCATTCCCTCGCATCATGATCTAAAGTCCTTCTGTCCAAAACCACGTCTCCATCCTTCAGCTGACTGGTGAAATTTTCCCATTCACCAACAGGACGGATCCAGACGGCGCTCAGAGACGTCTCCTCACTGTGATGGATATTCAGCTGCCGAACGGCTCCGGGAGCTGAGCAAAAATCACACACACAAAAAACCGTTCACACCACCAAAACCTAGTCTGGCCTTGGGTTAGAAAACTATATTATAATTCATGTTTGATTTAGATTTATGATTAGATTGTTTATGTTTTGTTAGAAAAATAAGAGTGGGGTTTGTCCATGGAAAGTATATCAGCAGGATTTGACACGTGACCCTGGACCACAAAACCAGTCATAGAGGGAATTTTCTTTGAAATTGGGATTTATACGTCATCTTATATACATCAGCATGAATGGTTTGTATTTAGCTGAGATATAACTAATTGAAAATCTTGAATCTGAGGATTTGCAAACAAATTGAAATATTGAGAAATTCTCCTTTAAAGTCAACCAAATGAAGTTCTTTGCAACGCATATTACTAATGAAGGGAAATAAATGAACACTTTCAATGGGCTTACCACTGTAATGATGGTGTGGAGAGTCGATGAAACTGAAAGCTGAAATTGTAAGCTTTACATAGATACCAATCTTGAGTGGGTAAGATTGTGAGGGATGTTTGTAGGTGTGTTTCCAGCCATTTTTTAGGCCAGTTTCAGGCGATTTTGTTGCTTCCACTCACAAAAATAACGTTTTGATATATTTACGATAGGAAACACACAAAATATCTTCATGGGACATGATCTTTACTCAATATCCTAATGATTGCATATGATGGCATAAAAGAACATTTTGACCCATACAATGTATTTTTGCAACTTACTTTTTGTTTTTCAAATGGCTTTTGATCATGACTTGATTTTTTTTACTATGAATCAGACCCGCTCAAAATGAGATTTAGTAAATGAAGCACATCATCAGTCTAAACCCACCCAATCTATGCTGACAGTGTGCTGTTGATCTGAGAGATCCGCTCTGAACGCTGATCGTAGCTCCATACACACGACCTGAAATCAGAGTCCAGTTACTGAAGCTGAACTCCACAACATTTCGGCTGACGGTGCGGTTCACGAGCACAGAAGAGCCGTTGAATAACAGGACACGATAGAAATCCCAGTGACCATCAGGAGGAGACCAGGACAGACGCAACATCTTCTCACTAACAGCCTCCAGCTTCAAACCATTCACATGTCCTGGTGCTGGTGAAGAACATACAGAGACAAAACAACAAGAATTCACAAACACAGATCGATTTATACATTTGTGCAAAATCCTGCTAGAAAGTCTCTTGTTGGATCAGCTGGGGAGACTGGGCTGTTATAGCGGTGTGGTTAAAGCTCTCAGCATGATTCAGGATAAGCTGGTGGTGCAGCGGTCTTGTAGGCTTCTTACCTGTTCTGCCCGTGGTCCTGCTCTCGGCTGTGAGATCTCCGCTCTTCGTCTTTACGGACACTTGATAAAGCTCTCCGGGTGTTAAGCCACTGAACAGCCACTGCGAGATGGTTGGAGGTAGAGTAAGTTGTCGGTCAGGTGAGCTGGAGGTGGACAGGAGGAGCTGATAGGACTTCAGGACTCCAGCAGCAGCAATCCATGAGGCTTTGAGAGAGTCGTGACGGCCGTCGCTCTGAAGACTCAAAGCCGTCACGGCGGCAGGAGCTGCAATGTTGACACACGTGATGTACAGCTCAAATATCTTTACTACGTGACATGTTTTTGGCCACATATAGCCCTAATACAGTCGTAAAAGTAATTAAAGATCATTGAAAGGGTGTGTGATGATATCTATTACACTTGTTTCTGAACACGTGTGCACGTAATCACTGCTGTTCAAAACCTTCATCATGTTCCCACTGAGCAAAGATGCATCCAAAAAAACTCTTCTACTCGTCATTGTCACACAATGAAAATATGGCCCCTGGGAGGCCAGAATGAAAAGCATTATGTCTTTTCATGACATCTGAACATCCCCACCAAAGAAAAAAACATTTAAAAGTTAAGAGTCTCAACAATGTTAAGATTTGGCAGAAAAATGCAAGGTAAAAAGCACTCTTTATTCAGTCGTTGAAAAGACGTCTGTAATATGACGTCCATCTACCTCTAAATTTAGTTGAAAAAATTGAAAAGCGTCTTTATCAGTCTGGTTCAACAACCTTAATTTAACCTAATTTCAAACAAATTTTATATTCATTATATGTTCATATTAATTTTACAATTACCCTCATAATAAGACAACTGGCAAACAGAAGCAATACTACATTTACCCAGCAAACACGGTATGTTCTGACGACGTTGACAGTTCGCCTTCATTTGGTCACCTGAAAAAAAAAATGTGTCCATGACCTCAATCAGGTCCGATGTTGTCACGGCGAAGAGAACACAAAATCCAATAGCAAGTGTAACAAAGTTTATTATAATAAAGTGAGCAAAGGCAAGACAATGAATGGATGTTGACAAGGTGAGTAGATTCCAGATGCAGAGATCTAATGGTAAACTGAACCAGTCCAACCACCAAAGGGAGATCCAAACGGCAACTTGGTATTCCTCCGCAAGATAAGAATCCCAGACAACTCCTGGACATATCTGGCAAGAAACTAGAGTGACGATAAACATGAATGAACAACGGTCTGACAATGAGCATGGGGATTTGCAGGGCAGATATAGGCAGCCGGCAATGCACAACAGGTGCCGCCAAGCTGATTGATAATCAGCACCCTGGTTGCTAGGGCAACGCTAACCAGCAACAGACATGAGACAAACAAGCAGGAATAAACACACAGCTTCATGAACTGTGACAGATGTTTGGTCCAGATTATTGTGTAATATGATGCATTTACAGATCAAATCTTACACCTCCTGATCTTCTCTGAGAAAAATTTGGGCGGCCCCTATCATATCAAACATGTTTGATATTTAGGATTTAAAATCGGGGTGATGACGTTGGTACTTTGACTACAGCCAATGAGAGACAAGACTGCAAGATGATGGAGAAGACTGACAGAACTTTATAAATGTCAACAGCTGCAGTGCGTTGGTTAGCGGAGATGACGCCGGGAGTTTCAAATCTTTTACTGTGAGCATGTTTAAGATTTTAAATATGAAAATCTGTCAAGATTCTCCTTACTGGATGTGCTGCAACCAGATTGTCACGAACGGTGGAGGGAAGAGAACCCAAATGCAGGCAGACGGTGGTGAAGGGGTTAAACAAGACTTTAATATATATAAAACACAAAACAAAAACCCACGATGGGGAAAAACTCAACAAAATAAGAAAATCAAACAAGTAACAGGGACGTAAACTGACTAAACACTAGACTCACATAAACTTTGACAAGAATAAACTAAACACTTACTGTGACAAGGGAAAACAGCAACAAGAGACACAGGCACACGGAAGACATCTGACCACTGACTGTAAACATACAGACCGACCGTAATACACGCAATACACGAGCACAGGACAATGAAACAAGAGGGAATTTAAAGGAAAGACAAATGAGGGATAACGACACGGGGCAGGTGTGGGTAATGAAACACTCAGGGAAAGATCACAAGGAAACGAGAGGAGCGGGGCCAATGACTATACACTGGAGAGAACGTATATTATTGTCAAAAGGACAATAATTTTTCTCTCCACACATAACCAAAGACTTTGCCATGACTCTGCTACAGGACCAAGAAAAACATGACTAAATGAAGCAGAGCCATGACACAGATTTCATAATTGGCCTGGATTTTAAAAATCCTGTAGTCTGAGCTCGGCTTTAGATGTCTGCTAAAGATCTGAAGATCTGGAAAACATCTGCTGTGTAAAAACATCTGCTAAACATCTTAAAAAGAGCAGTTTTACATCCATTCTAAATCATAAACATCTTACAAACATTTTCTAGATGTCTTTTTGACATCTGACAGTAGACGGTACTTACTTTTAACTTTCCAGTCCCCCTTTCTAAATCAGCTTCTCATAAGAGAGTAATTAGTTTTAAGAATACCAACTATGATCACTTTTCATGTTTAATTCTAGAGCATCCAAAAATTGAAACTGTGGAACATTTTAACATTGTTCTACTATCCACTTTGGATATCCTTGCTCCTAGGAAGGAACGTAGTGTGTCATTCACAAATTCATCCCCCTGAACTTTGTGGTGAGCAGATCTTTTATCAACTGGATCTTGACATGATAAAGTACTGTCTCTCTGACCTTTTTACACTTAACAATTATCTGCCTCCCGAAACATCCGTTCATAGAACATTATGATCGCCTCTATGGCATCCGAAATATTGTCACAGAGGATCACGTTGGAAATTCTACAACACAGGGGGTGGAATTCATGTTCTATGCTCCAGCTCCCAGCATCCTGACACTCATGTGGACAATTGTTATGGCATTTGTTCTGCAAATCTAACTTATCCATCAATATCTCCTAATGGTTTTGAGAGACCGTGGCAAGATTTTGTGAACTTTGCACTCTTTAATATTCGCTCACTGAACAATAAGACGGCAATACTTCAGGATATTATTGTGAACAAAAAAACTTGATTTCCTCTGTGTCAGTGAAACTTGGCATCATCAAAATGATTTTACTACATCTTAATTTGACTACTCCACCTGGCTATACTTACATTGATAGACCTCTGCTATCTGGGAAAGGTGGTGTTCTTGCTGTTATTTTTAAATCTGATATATCAGATACTGAAATTACCATTCCTAGTGTGTCATCATTTGAGTGTATCGCTTTTAGAATTAATGGTGCTTCCCCAGCTCTTATCCTGTTTATTTATCGTCCACCAAAGTCTAACCCTCTGTTCAATGATGAACTTACTGAACTTCTGGCTTTGGTCAGTTCTATTTGTTCAGCTATGATTCTCATAGGTGACAAATCATTAAGAAACATTGTCTTGGTTATCACTTTTATGCTGATGATACCCAAATTTATATTAGCTCAATGTCTGATGCTTCGGTTACCTCTACAGTCCTCACTGACTGTTTGCAGGACACAAAACTATGGATGCACCATAACTTTTTAAAATTCAATAGCTCTGAGACTGAGGTACTTCTTATCGGCACACCCGCTACCACCCAAAAATGTAGGAACTTGTGAACCCTGCGTTCAGCAAATGAGCGGCGTCTTGTATTGCCTTCTCATAAGGGCAGTAAATCTATTTCCCGCTCATTCTCCTCCACAACTCCTTCCTGGTGGAACATTCTTCCTAACTCGGTCCGGTCAACCACATCTCTCACAACATTCAAAACACTACTTAAAACCCATCTCTTCTGTGAATACATGACAGACCAAAAAAAAAAAAAACCTCTCTCTTTCTCTCAACAGGTAGTGGTCTATCTTATGTTGAAACTAGTAACTTTGTATTAGCACCTATGGTAACACTTTAGTATAGGGACCGATTCTCACTATTAACTAGTTGCTTATTAGATGCCTATTTTTAGCATATTGACTGTTTATTAGTACTTATAATGCACATATTCAACATGACCATATTCTACTTCCCTAATCCTACCCAATTCCTAAACCTAACAACTACCTTACTAACTATTCATAAGCAACAAATTAGGAGTTTACTGAGGCAAAAGTCATAGTTAATGGTTTATTAATACCGAGAATTGGACCTTAAAATAAAGTGTGACCGACATCTTCGCTAGGTCGTAACCTTTGTGTGATTTTTGATGCTAATCTGACACTGAAGGCTCACATCAAAAGTGTTACTAAATTGGCTTTCCATCACCTCAGAAATATTAGTAGGATTAGGCCTTTCCTTTCTGCGCTTGACGCTGAAAGGCTAATCCACGCATTTACCACCTCAAGAATTGACTATTGCAATTCCCTTTACACTGGTTTACTGGCAAAATCCATTAAACGGCTGCAGTATGTTCAAAACTCAGCAGCACGGGTCTTAATTTATACAGCCTCTTGTCAGCACATCCAGGGTGTCCTTTGTAATTTGCATTGGCTTCCAATTTGTTTTTAATTTATAAAGCGGTCCATGGATTGGCTCCTTCATATGTATCTGACTTAGTTAACCCTTAAGTGCCTCCTTGTTTTCTCTGCTAATTCTCTTTCCCTTCATCAGCCCCGTTGCAGACTAAAAACTATGGGTCAGAGAGCATTTTCTTGTGCTGCCCCGAGGTTATGGAATGCGCTTCCTCTGATTGTCCGTAGCACTCCCACATTAAGCTCCTTTAAGAAACTTTTGAAAACGCATCTTTTTAAGATTGCTTACAATATTTAATGGTTATTAACTGACTGATACCAAGGGGTTTATATTGTGTTTCTTTTACTTATTATTTATTTAATGTATTTTTTTATTTATTATTACTTATTTAATGTATTGTTGTAGCACTTTGTGTGTGAGAAAGGCGCATTATAAATAAAATGTATTATTATTATTATTATTATTATTATTATTATTAAATAGACCTTTAGAGATAGAGGGGTAATTTGGCTATTAACATGCAACATTAATTTAACTCTGTTTAATTTCATTAACGAAATGACTCGAAAAAAGATTAGTTCATTTTGATGAACAAGATTCAAATCATGAAATCACAAAAATGAACCATGTTCACGACTCTCTCTCTCCCGCGCAATGACCCAGCTATACCTGCAGTTTGATTATACAAAGCTACCCACGGCTTGGAAAATAACCCAAATAAATAAATGACCCAAAAGGCTAAACCCAGAGTTTGGGTAGAAATAACCCAGCATTTTTTAGAGTGTATCTATAGTAGTCACAATATCAACATGTAGCCAACATACTACATTTGGGGGGGCTAAAATGTTAATTCATGAAGTTTCCACAAAGAACTCATTTGAGGCTTTTGAAAAAAACACATTTTATAAACATGTTATAAAAAGACAACTGTTCACTTCTTGACAAGTTACTGTTATTTTTATTTAGTAATTATCGAATCCCTAATAAGGATCTACCATTGTCCTAAATTTGCTATTAGATACTTATTAGTTAATCTTTCTTCCATATTAGTTAATAGTCTTATGTTCAGTGTTCATGTAGTACTACTGACATAGTTACTTGTTAACAACCCACTATTATTCGAAAGTGTTACCGATCCCATTTCTCAGACCCAGAATATATACTGTATCTCTTTTTGAGAAAAGTAAAAAAGACAGCTTTTCACCTTCTACTTTTCAACCAAATCTTAACGTAATTTAGATGTCTGTTAAATATGTCTTTTCAGAAAGTTTTTGTTGAGTGAACATGTTAGCTATATGTGGTCCTTCAACCCTTTTGATTACTTTCATGATTATGAAGTTGCTAGATTCTCATTCATAGAGCTGGTGATGTTTTGAACCTCTTCACATTGCTGTTTCCTTACACAGAGGTGAAGAAACAGACGGTTTAAGAGTGTTCCTGTGTATCAGATGGGTGTGTCGGGCAGTAAAGGACAGGATAAGCAGGCGGGTGTCTGTACTGCAGGAAGGGAGGAGACACGCTGAAAATATCCTGGAAACTATGAGGAAATAACCCTAATGGACTTCCCTGATGAGTTCAGCTCAAACTGTTACTGAGAACCCTTTACATCAACAACAAACTCAATCTGAGCAATATGATACTGACATCTACAGTCATGAGAATGTTGATGTTATATTTAAAGCTTTATCTGCACAGAGCCCTGGACTTTAAGGATCACAAGAAAAAAAACAAAGGAAAAAAACTTCTGTTCGGATACCAGTGTTTCTTCTGTGAGATTTAAAAAAATATATCCTTAATCTTTCATTTACAACTTAAAGAGGACCTCGGCTGATTCCAAATCAGTGAATATGTTGTGGTGCTGGTGAAGCTCTATTCTCTTCACCAGCCCTATTGTCATGTGTTGTATGAAACGAGAAATGTAAACTTTCCCTTTCACACGTCTGTGTGATATCTTTGAACCCTTAGAGATGACTGAGCGAGGAGGAATTCAGGGGTCACATCAGCATTTGTTCATATGGACACACTGTTCAGACCGTGATCAAATACTCAATATAACCTGCATGTCTAAAATAATTCAACTGTACAAAGAAAACACGATTAAATGTGTGTGTGTGATATACTGTAATATTCACTTTTGTTAATGAAAGCATGGAGAAGATCTGTTGTACCACCTCGTAGTTTTCAACATGAACTCATCAGAGCAGAGTTCAGTCTGAGCTATATTTTTATACAGTGATGCAGTGGCATGTGTGGTCATATTTCATATCACGAGGACACCGGTGACAGCCAGCTGATGCCGGGAATGAAAACAGTCAGAAATAGAATGTGGTGGTGTGTTATAGGACTTACCAGTTCGACATGAAAAGTTCAGGTGTGTGCCATCTGTCTCTGAAAGGATTCCGAACGAATAGGAAGCACCAGGAATCAAATCCATGATTCGGCATGTGTAACGGTGGGGAAGCTTTAAGTCTTCAACACATCTTGTTACTTGAGAAGCATTGGTTAAGTCAGTCACAATGAAGCTGCAGGAGTTTCCAGGTGTTGTTAAATTCAAAAGAAAATAATCCATATGAACACTTGTTGCAGATACATTCACCAGACATCTGACAGCCAGCTGCAAAAAAATGCATTGTGATTATAAGAGCTATTTCTTAAAACATTCATTCAAATGAATGGCATAGATGAATATTTCTAGAGAAAACGTGCAAATCAAGATAACCATTAACTCAACTCTCAACTCAACTTTATTTATATAGCGCTTTTACAATTTTCATTGTTACAAAGCAGCTGTACATGAGACACATTGACTACAAGCAAAACAATCAAAGTTGTACCTGCAAAAACAAGAAAAGGTTGAAAACACAGAAGACAGACATACCCACATACAAAACACTCCACACACACAATATGCACACGTACTAACACACATAGACATAGACACACACACACACACACGGATGCGCACGCACACACACACAACACACACACACGTACGTACACAGACAAGTATGCACACACACACACACACACACACGCTCAGTGAGAGCACACATTTAGGATAAAGGAGAGAGAAGCACAGGTCAAATATAACAGACTATAAATTCCTATATGCAATATAGGTAAGTAAAACTTTTAAAATTCTAAAGCAGCCCCCCCGGTCAGGCAGATAGTGCAAAAACAGTATGCAAACGGTGGCGAGGAACCCAAAACTCTAATCGAGAAAAAAAACCTCAGGAGAACCCAGGCCCAACCAGGGGATTCCAGTTCCCCTCTGGCAAAAGCTGCTGCCTCTGCACAAGCTCCAGAGAACTTGCACAACAAGGCTAAATAAAATAAATAAACTTAATAATAAAATAAATTATAGTTTAAGATTATCATTAATAATCTAATAGCATTTGAAGTTTTGTGGTGAAGACATGTCAAGAGACCGCGTCCTTCTTTATCCAGCTCTATCATCTCAGCTCTTGTCAGGTCCCCACTTCCCATTCTCCGCTCTACCATCAGGTCAGGCCATGAACTGCATCCTGCTCGCTGTGGTAACCTTGGAACAATGAGACAAGACTGGCTGAGAGTAGAGTACTGTTCTGTACTCTTTGATGCAACAAGTACATCAGTTGTGTTTTTGGTTCCGGTTGATCTAACTAATGCAGCCTAAACCCTCTGAAGATTTATATTATGGAAGAGTAGTGTATGCAAGATTAAAAAGATGCGTCTTTAGTCTAGATTTAAACTGACAGAGTGTGTCTGCCTCCCGGACAGTGCAGGGAAGACTATTCCAAAGTTTAGGCGCTAGATAGGAAAAGGATCTACCACCTGCACTTGATTTTGAAATTCTAGGTATTACCAACTGACAGGACGCCTGAGAGCGTAATGCACGTGAAGGACTGTAATACAAAAGGAGTTCATTCAAGTACTGAGGAGCTAAACCATGTAAGGCTTTATAGGTAATAAGCAAGATTTTAAAGTTAACGCGATGCTTTATAGGTAACCAGTGCAAGGTTGACAGAACCGGGCTAATATGTTCATACTTTTTTGTACGTGTAAGAACTCGAGCTGCCGCGTTTTGGACCAATTGGAGTTTTTGTAATAAGCCTGCAGGGCAACCACCTAACAGTGCATTACAGTAATCTAGTCTTGATGTCATGAATGCATGAATTAACTTCTCTGCATCTGAGATTGACAGCATATGACGTAGTTTAGATATATTCTTAAAATGGAAAAACGCAATTTTACAGGTGTTGGCGACGTGGCTCTCAAATGACAGATTACTATCGAATAGAACGCCAAGATTCTTTGCTGACGACGAGGGTTTTATGGAACATCCGTCAATAGTTAAACAGTATTCTTGGTTGTTACTTATAGCAGTTTTCGGTCCAATAAGTAACACTTCCGTTTTGTCCGAGTTCAGTAATAAAAAGTTGTTACTCATCCAGTTTTTTATATCGACTATGCATTCCATTATTCGATGGAACTGCTGTGTTTCATGAGGCTTCGAGGAAATATAAAGTTGAGTATCATCAGCATAACAGTGAAAGCTAACTCCGTGTCGCTTTATTATATCTCCTAGAGGTAGCATGTATAATGCGAAGAGCAGAGGCCCTAAGACTGAGCCCTGTGGTACACCGTACTGGACTTGCGATTTGCGTGACACCTCATTGTTTATTGCTACAAATTGAAAACGGTCGGATAAATAAGATTTAAACCATTTCAAAGCTATTCCCTTAATGCCGACATAATTTTCGAGTCTATGTAGGAGTGTGCTGTGGTCAATGGTATCGAATGCAGCACTAAGGTCTAGCAGCACCAATAACGAGATACAACCTCGGTCAGACGCCAATAGCAGATCATTTGTAACTCTGATCAAAGCAGTCTCTGTACTGTGACATGCTCTAAATCCAGACTGGAATTCTTCATTGATGTCATTCCTTTGGAGGAAGGAGCATAATTGAGTTGAAACTACTTTTTCCAGAACTTTAGATATGAAAGGTAGATTCGATATAGGCCTGTAGTTCCTTAGTTCTCTAGGGTCGAGTTGGGGTTTTTTGACAAGGGGCCTTATAACAGCCACCTTATATGCTTTAGGCACATGTCCTAATGTCAGAGATGAGTTAATAATACCAAGAAGAGGATCTATAATTTCTGGGAGCATCTCTTTCAGTAGATTTGTAGGTATAGGGTCTAGTATGCATGTTGTTGATTTAGATGATCTAATAATTTTAGACAGCTCATCTTGATCTACGGTATAAAATAATTGCATTTTCTCCTTAAGGGCGCTGTAGTTAGTTTGTTCAGCGGGTTTCACTTCTGATTGCATTGTTATAATTTTTTCTCTAATATCTTGGATTTTATATGTGAAGTAGTTCATAAATTCATCACTGCTATGCTGATATACAGGATCAGAAGTCACTGACGATTTATTTTTTGTTAATTTAGCCACCGTGTTAAATAAAAACCTAGGGTTGTGCTGGTTTTCTTCTATTAGTGATGAAAAGTAGGCGGATCTAGAAGTTATTAGGGCTTTCCTGTATTTTCGAATACTATCCTTCCATGCTGTACGAAATACCTCTAATTTAGTTTTCTTAAAGTTGCGCTCCATTTTTCGGGCCGCTTTCTTTAGAGCCTGAGTGTGTTCATTATACCACGGTGTGGGGCTGCCATTTTTAATCTTCTTTAAACGTAGTGGAGCAACTTTGTCTAGCGTTACCGAGAAGGTGGAATTAAAATTTTCAGTGGTAATGTCAAGATCTTCAACGTTATTTCTCATGATTTGAGACAATTCGGGCAGATTATCGAGAAACGCATCTTTGGTAGTTGAAGTTATTGTTCTACCATATTTGTAACAATGAGTTTTATTTGCAGCCGTAGGCCAGTGAAGCAAACATAATACCAGATAATGATCCGAAATGTCTTATTAGACATTGCATTATTGTTGCAGACATAATGTTTTGTGTGATATATCATGAGTGTTTCAGCTGACCTACAGTCAGTCAGTTGAGTTGGACAAGGCATTCTCTGTGATGGATTGACCATCAGCTAGTATGAGATAGTCTGTGATACAGTCTGAGTCAAATGAAAAATCTACTGGAAATCCATTGTGTCGTGAACAAATGAGATTTAGTGAATAGGCTACTGAGCAGCCGCACTGTAAAAATGATTCATGGCCCTATTAAATATGGCTCAATTAAATAGGCTGATTTTCCTCAAAAAAATAGGTTTTGCACATTACTTAATTTCTTGCTATAAATGTTACAAAATTTATTGAGATTGCAGTTTGCTTAAAATAATGAGTAAACACAGCAAGTAATTTTTAGTAAAGTCGCATGAATCTGGTTATTAGTCAATTTGACAAAACATTTTAAGATTCGGTTAGATCATGTGACACAGCAGCAGACATTTTTTGAAAATCATCTCCTCAGACGATAAAGGTGAGTAAACTTAACTTGTTTTATACTAAAATGTTTTATAAAATAAATCCACCCAATAGTGTGAAGATACATGTTTCTTAGTGTTTTCATTTTAAATAAGTTTAATTGTGGTGGTGCACTTTTCTGTTTTAAATAAGCTCCTAGATATGAAATGTACAGAAACATGCGTGCACAGTGCGCTTCAACTTTTGTGAGAAGAAATTTTATTTAAGTTGCTTAACTGAGATTTAAGGTAAACAATCACGATTGCCTACTTTTATAAAGGCATGAAAACACATTGATAGTTATATTCGCCGTCCAGCTCCTTGAGCTTTTTAGTTTAAATTTGACACAACACGCTACATTAACAGACAACGTATTAAGTGAGTTAAAAAGAGCACGAAGCCGTCATTGCTTTATTTCAAATCTTTCATCTGTCTACCTTTCATCTGTTTATCTATACCGCGTGTGAGCGTTGCAATGCAACGTGACAAACGCCTTGTTGTTAATGGGTTCTTTTATCTTTTGTCATGTATGTCGCATCTTGAGGTGCGGACAGGGTGTGACCGTTTACCGTGAGCTTGAAGTGTGAGGCGGAGGTTGGAACAGCGGGCTCAAATCTCTATGCATTGTGTTGGTTAGAAACTTCCTTAAAATGGCACACTGTCACGAAAAGTGAGGCGTGGAGAACCCAATTGCAGGCAGGTGGTGGTAAAGGGGTAAACAAAGGACTTTTATTTAAATAACACAAAACAAAAGAAATACCCACGAGGGGGTGACTGACAAGATAAACTAAAATACAAAACTACAAACCAAAAACTTCCCTCAAGGGGGACAAACACGAGAACTAAGGTGATAAACAACTCAACTTACATATAGGGACGCACAGATCAGGACAAGGTAGGAACTAGGGGAACAAGAACACGAAGCACATCAAACGCGTACAGATACAATGACAGAGCACAGGACAATGAAACATGAGGACTATATAAAGGGGAGGAAATCAAGAGGGAACAGGTGTGAGACATGAACTAATCAACAAGCAATAATGAGGGATACAAAAGGGCGGGAACACAGACAAAGACCGGAGAGAGTATCGAAGACCGAAAGGGTCAAAAAGACTCTCTCCACACATAACAAGGGATCCTGCCGTGATTCTGTCCCATAACCAAGATAGACATGACATGATGAGGTAGAATCACGACAGAACCCCCGCCTTAAGGAGCGATATCCTGACGCTCCTCAAGGTGACAAACGGGACAAGACAGACTGTGACAAAGACAAAAACCAACAACACATGGTGAACAAGATCAGGGGCAGACAAAAGTGCATAATCATGGGGTCGGGGTGACATAGCAAAAAAAAAACAGGGGGGGAGGACCAAACCAGGGCCCATAGGGGGCAGTCCATGGGGGTGGGAAGAAGTCCCAGTCCCCGGCTGCGCTCGAGGGCGCGTAGTCCTAGGGGATTTAGGAGGAGTCCTGGGGGGACAGTCTTTGGCCCTGGGAGTCTCCCAGGGACCGGCTGGAAGGCCGGCTGGAAAGGGCTGGGTGCCGGCTGGAAGGCCGGCTGGACAGGGCTTGACGCCGGCTGGAAGGCCGGCTGGAAGGCTTGACCCGGCTGGAAGGCCGGTGGACAGGGCTTGACGCCGGCTGGAAGGCCGGCTGGATCACCGGACTGGACGCCGGCTGGATCACCGGACTGGACGCCGGCTGGATCACCGGACTGGACGCCGGCTGGATCACCGGACTGGACGGCTGGACACGGACTGGACCGGCTGGACACGACTGACCGCTGGACACCGGACTGGACGCCGGACTGGACACCGGACTGGACGCCGGACTGGATCCGGACTGGACGCCGGACTGGACGCCGGCTGGATCACCGGACTGGACGCCGGCTGACCGCGCTGGACGCCGGCTGGATCACCGGACTGGACGCCGGCTGGATCACCGGACTGGACGCCGGCTGGATCACCGGACTGGACGCCGGCTGGATCACCGGACTGGACGCCGGCTGGATCACCGGACTGGACGCCGGCTGGATCACCGGACTGGACGCGGCTGACACCGGACTGGATGCCGGCTGCACCGGACTGGAGCCGGCTGCACCGGCGTGGACGCTCCTCCTCGACGCTTCTCCCTCCTTCTCCGCACCACTGGGTCCGTAGCCAACTTAGGCGGAACCATGGGGACCGGAGGGAGTTCTGCGTCGGTGGAGACCGCAGACGTCATCCCCGGGTCACACCTCACCCACTCGCCACAGGCGCCGCCAGGAGAACCGGGGACCGTGGAGCTCAAGCCGAGGGTACTGAGTCCCCCCGGGCAGCGGCAGCCAGGACGAGGCCCTCCGGAGCGGTCGACGTGGGGTGAGGGCTCCGAGTGGAACCTCACCCTCGGGACCGTCCCGGTTGGCCACGAACCTGACCATGTCCGCGAACCCAAGGGGAGCCAGCAGCCTCTTCTCCGACGGGGCGAGGCGCTGAGTGAGGCAGCAGTTGAAGATCCCTTCAACTCCGCCTTGCCAAACTCAGACGACCTCGCCACCGTCGAGAATGCCCCGGCGAACTCCCGGTTCCCGTAACTCCCCTGACGGAACCCCAGCAGCAAGTGGGCTTGGGCGGCCCGCGAGGACGACGCCGTGCCGTCCTTTGGAGCTGCCTGCTGGGTTCTGGCTGGCTCGGTCATTCTGTCATGAAATGCAGGTAAGAACCCAATTGCAGGCAGGCGGTGGTAAAGGGGTAAACAAAGGACTTTTATTTAAATAACACAAAACAAAAGAAATACCCACGAGGGGGTGACTGACAAGATAAACTAAAATACAAAACTACAAACCAAAAACTTCCCTCAAGGGGGACAAACACGAGAACTAAGGTGATAAACAACTCAACTTACATATAGGGACGCACAGATCAGGACAAGGTAGGAACTAGGGGAACAAGAACACGAAGCACATCAAACGCGTACAGATACAATGACAGAGCACAGGACAATGAAACATGAGGACTATATAAAGGGGAGGAAATCAAGAGGGAACAGGTGTGAGATATGAACTAATCAACAAGCAATAATGAGGGATACAAAAGGGCGGGAACACAGACAAAGACCGGAGAGAGTATCGAAGACCGAAAGGGTCAAAAAGACTCTCTCCACACATAACAAGGGATCCTGCCGTGATTCTGTCCCATAACCAAGATAGACATGACATGATGAGGTAGAATCACGACAGCACACTGTCACTTTGCAGACACGATAGAGGAGAATTGTGTCGGCTAATGCTAGTGATTAATTTTTCTTTTATTGTAGTACTTATATAATTGTTTGTGTGTGTCATAAACGCATGCTTGCATACTGAGCAGTGTAAGTAAACAAAACACAGTAGTGTTAAGTACAATCAACTTTGTTAGTGTGACATTACACTATGGCAATGTTGTGAAGTTCTGGTAAAGTTCCATTATGTGACTTTAATATCTTTGTTTTATATTTTAGGAAAGCCAATTCCTCAATGAATATTAAAAAAATCTTGGGAGACCTGGTTTTCATAGTGAGGAACTTACACAGACTAGGTAAGAACTTATGCAGAATCCACATCATGCAGCAGACCTATGTGTGCAACATAACAGTTCATGTTGATTCTTTACATTCTTTTAATTATCAGTATGTATATTTATATATTTTATACTATTCTACATTGATATTATACATTAATATCATATTGCTTTGTTTCAGGACAATAATGGTGAAGTTAATTAACCTTGCATAGCACACAGTAATCACCAGAGTGGGATCTCCAGATACTCCAGATCTCCATATTCAGCTCAACACTTAACATGCAAGCATACAAGACCACACACGAACATTATATAAATAACATAACTCTACACAGTTATCAAACGCACATACATGCATACAACACCACAAATATTAAAAACCATTAAAAACCACTAGCCTTACCCATGTTGATGGTTACTGTTGTTATAATGTTTCAGAATGTCTGTTGTTTAGTATCGTTTATTTGTTTTTGTTGTACAATAAAATGTACATTTCTGAACTGCTGTATGTTTCATGTTAAAATTATTCAGTGAAAAAATAAAGCTTTAAACATTTCACAGCTGTCCATTGTTTCTGTATTTTAGGTGTTAAGAACATAAAATTATTAATCTAAATGATCTTACATTTTATCATGAGGGTAAACTAGACTTTTTTGGTAGAAATAATAAAAATGTGTTAGTAAAAACAACTTAAAATTGTGAGTCACACCAACTGAAAAAATTAAGCAAAATCCCTTGCTGGGAATAGGGTCAGGGTTACTCAAAAATTTAAGCAATGCCTACTAAATAATTTAAGGTAATGCTGCTAAAAATTTTATGTATAACTGGCTTAAAAAATTGGTCGCAAAAATGATGTACTATATTTTTAAGTAACTTCAGCATAATTTTTTTTTCATTGTGATGGCTTAGTTTTCATATGTCTCCTATCTGATGGTAAATACTGTCTCTACTTCATGCATTTGTCGATTCTTTCATCAAAGCAACTGCATTTGTGGTATTTTCATCGGCCCAGAGAGTCCAAACCATGACTCTGGCTTTGTAACCCCTCATTTACACTGCATGCGTGTGCGGCGTGTTACGGCTTCGACGCGGCCACTCTAGTCAATGCTTTTGTTTATACCAGCCGTGCAGCAGCAGCACGTTACTGAAGCGTCCCAGAAGCCACTATCTGTGCCGCCTCGCTAAAGATACGCACCTAGTCTATTTTTGACGGACGTCGCGTCCAAGCCGCACAGTTTTATGTCAAAGTAAAAGTTCACATATCCCTGACATAAGACGATAAATGGACGACGAGAGGTTCATCCTCGAACAAAACCATGGTTATTTTGTGGTAAAATATTGTTTAACTATAATAATCATGTTTTTTTGTTTTAAGTGTTGTAAAACCATGGTTAATTTTCTTAAGGGAGCAAAGCATGACTCATAGCAATAAACACAACAATATGCAGACAAACATAACCATTTAGCCAACTTTCCTATGGTATAACCCAAAAATTCATGAAACAACATGAAAAATGATGAAAAACAACATCGGACAGGCAAACCACGTGGTCTCGCGAATTCAGCCGCTTCACGTCTGAGACACTCCTGGTGTACATTGGCACCGCATTGAGAACAGAACAAAACCTCGCCGGAGCCGTAAACGTGCCCCAGATGCGTGCGGTGTAAACAAGGGGTAATACTGTAACCGATTTGGTCATTTAAACAGTTTTTTATAAGGATTATGGGTAAATACAAGTTGACTGCTTTCATTCTTCTCTACTATAAATCAATGTACTGAACAGAAAACATCATTACCATTGGTCCTATTTTAGAACAGAATGTGGTGTAGAGTAAAGCTCATTTCTCACCACTGATGTCGTAGGTGGAGGAGTTGTTGTCTTCAGAGGAGCAGGACTGTTGATGATGGTAGTTGTGATTGTTTCTACACTTGTTGTTGTTGCTGCTGCTGATGATGTGAATGTGTTTGGAGCAGGTGTAGATGTGTACGGGGCTGTAGGGGAGGTTTTGGCAGAGTGAGTGTCTGTGTTTGCTGTAGATCGCGCTGTATTGGGAAGAACTTCGGTAATTGCTCGAGTTGTTCTTGTTTGTTTAAATGGCAAGACAGTGTGAACGTCTTTGTTGGTCTTTGTTGAAGTCGAGATTCTGGTTGAAACGTTTGTCCATGTGCCAACAGTGTTTGATACAGTTAAAGCGCTGGTTGGAGTCTCCGTGAATGTGAGATGGACATCTTCTGCATGAGAATGTCCAGCGCTGGCACGGGATGAAACCGAAGGCTCGGCATCCACTGTAGAATGTACCGTGCGAGAAATGAGAGCCTCATGGGTCTGCTCCAGCACATCTGAGGTGGACGTCTCTGTCGGGTGGTTTGCGTTTTGGCTTTTTGTTACCATAAGAGCGGTGGAGGACATATCTGTAAGGCTATTCGTTTCAGAGTTTGTGTTTTGTGTTTGGATTGTTTGAGTGTATCTGTCTTTTAGGTCAGTCTCAGCAGTAACTGTTATGAGTTCATTTACACCAGTGGTGCGTTTAGTCCTGTGGTGGGTCACAGCTCGACTCTGAATTATGACAGGAAGGGTTAAAGTTGTGTTTTCTCTTGTGGATCTGAATGTTGAAACTATTGGTGGATCTGCTGACAAAATGAAAGAACAACATGTTGACATGCTTCACTGCAAATGAAATACTGAATGTGTTTGTTTTCCCGTGGACAAATGTACAACTATTACTTTAGTATACTTCACGTACTCAAACGCTGATGTCTAGCTAAAAAGCAGCCATAAACATTCTAATGAAAAGATGGACATCTGACCTTTGTCAGGACACAAAGACATCATCTCTGTTCTCCCGTGCGAGTCCACTGTGATCATGGACCAGTTGGAATATCTTTGCTCCGAGCGAATGACCAGTCGTACGCCTTGTTTTTTCAGGAACATGGGTGTCTCCACAAGACCAAAGATGCCTCGGCTGTCGTAACACCTCCAGGCGGGGGCCATGTGACAGTCGCTGAGTTTGACCAGGCGCGTGTGTCGCGGGACAGATGTGCTCTGATCGGCCCACAGACATCTGGATGTCAACGTGTGCTTGAGTCTCATCGTGCCGGTCCAGCTCCAGTGTTGAGACGGATTAGTCACATCACATGTCTTTAGGATCACCACATCTCTGTGTGTGCTCAGACATAAGCCCTTATTACTGTGAGCGATCAGAAACCCACCTACAAGAAAAAAAGACATGATCATTCACACAGTCAGACAAACCAATATCTCTCCAAGCAGCTGAAAAACCACACACATCATTTCAGTAAAGAAAGAACTGAAAGGGTCAATTTTGAGATCATCTTAACAACATTTGTTTAAGTTGTTCTAAGAACATTTAGCTAACATTCACATTAAGTTATGAGAACCGTACAAACATACAGTATTTTGACGTATTAAGAACGTTTCTTTATGGTTATGTCAACGTTATAAAGGAATATTCCATTCGTTCATTTTGATATTTTGAATATAGAAAAAATGCCAAATTCTACAGAAACCTCCTGTCCATTAAAACAGTAATATACTGTAGACATTTGCATTGCAAACTACTTTCTGTTTAATATTGGTCATTTTACAGAATAAACTGTGAATGAACAGCATCGAAAATGCAAAACGTGTAATTCATACTAAGCATTTTTGTTGTGTTTTCTTGTAAAACTATCTAAACATTCTCATATTAAGATACATTTACTTGATTTTTACTGAAGATATTTTGTCTTGTTTTATGGAAAAAAATTGAAGAATGAAGTAAGTTAATGTAAATAACAGAAACAAGTCAAACTAAATTCAAGTTTATTTTTCTTACCCTATTGACAGTTTTTTTGTGTGCTTGTTTTTAACATAAACTTTATTCATTCTTATATTTTTTTCATAAACCAAAACAAAAATCGTAGGTGTCTTTTTTGGTCAAGTAAATGTATCTTGTTTTTTTTATATATATGTTTACTAGAAAACACCAGTGTACAAAACATCTTGTTGAGAATTAGTGGTGAACACTTGATATTTCAGTGTTTAGTTGGGCTATAAGTTAACAGTGTCTGATAACAAGTCAAGTTATCAGATGTTGTCAGATAATAAAGTTGATTGGCTGTGGATGATAAAACCCATCAACTGATAACTTGAGTCATTGATCAGAGGTGTGTTCTGTGCTATCAGTCCAGACACTTCATCAAGAGATCCAGCAGTGCATTTTATAAACTTTGTGCCAATAGAAATGGACTTATGGAGCTTAATACAGACATAAAGAAGCAGCGTAAGAGTCTCAACAACAGTGACAATCATTCTTGATGTGTTTAAAAACAACAGTGCTGTAGAATCATCAATAAACAAACAAACAAACAAACAGTGACAGAGTGCAAGAGCCCAACTAATGCTGAACTTTCACATCTAAATCTCTCTTCATTCTCATTAAGCTCTTTTGTGGACATATGACAGAAGTCAATTTGGTTTGGAATAATACATGTTTGTGGAGTTCTTTAATGTCTTCATTGTGAATGTGTTCATGTTTGATGTAGTAATGCTTTTCATTCCTCAACAATGTTAGAATAGCGTTTTTATGTCAATGTTTTACAATGTTCTTATTTGTCTGAGAGCGTTCTCTGTTAGTTTGGAGTGACAGTGTAAGATGATGATCTGACCCCTGGAGGACAGTTTTGAGATTTGCTTGCTTTGTTTCAGCATGTCTAAACATTAGAAATAGAAATCACACATTAAGAAGTTTTCTGATGGCAATCAGGGATTTGTTGTCCATCAGCTGAAGTGAATGGCTTGAGCGGACATCACGCATACGATATGTGAGACAATTCTTTAGAATGACATTGTCTTTAACAAACATAATATAGAACGCAAGCCAATGCTATAGAAACATGAAACTATATCAACGTTTAATGACAAATCAAACAATTGGAATGTACTGTACATTAATGACATAACAAAACAATAATAAAATCAATACAGTATATTCAAGTAAAAACACATCATTCATAATGTCTGTTAAATATAATCAAATTGTCATAGATATATGATGAACAAATCTGAACCTAAGTCTAACAACTAACAACCAACATGAACAAGGTAGAAGAGAATTTAGTAACAATACTCACAGAACGCAGAAAAGTGCTGCAGTGTTAATATGAGAAAAAAGAGAGTTTTCATGTTAGCGCTGTGTTGCGGCGTGTACGTGTGATTTCAGATGAGAGTTTGAGAGTGAATGCTGGAGGAAATTCTCTTTCAGGGGAAGGAAAAGTCACTGACCACCATTTCCTTCTATTCAATAGAGTGAGACTGAAGACACGCAAACACTCACACCATCATGAGCTGAAGAATTCACCAATATTACCTTCACATTTAATATATATTCATGTCTGTTTGATGATGTGTTTGATAGAAGCTGTAGTGAAACGTCACCATGCTGTGTCCTCATACTGAACTACACCTAATGGCTGGAATACACTTCAAGACTTTTAAAATCTGAACAGATTTGTTTTAAACTAGACATCACACACTTGCAGACTTTTTGAAAGCTTCAGATAAAAACACATGAACTGATCAAACTGCAGACTGGCACAGACTTTCTACAACAAGTCCAGACTGAAAATCTGGGCAAAAGTCTTGAAGTGTATTTTAGCCTTAACTCATGTATATTGTTGATGTCTTCACATCTTTGTACAGCAAAAGCTTTTTTGTTAATCAAATATTTCAACATTATTATTATTACTGTGCTGAATATACTGGAAAAAAGTCAGGGCACAATATACTGTATAAGGAATGATTTTTTGTGTTATTTTTTACAGTTTTTAATGATTTTTTTTATTTTGCACTGCATTACAATGTGTTTTAGTATTAACTGAAATGTCTGTAAAATAATGTCAAAATCTCACGAGTGTTGGCAGATTTAGTGCTTTCGCATCAGACTACATTTACATGCACATCAATAATGTGATTATTTCCGATAATGTCATGAAATACGGAAGAACCCAAGCGCAGGCAGGCAGTGACGGGGTTAACAAAACAAGATATTTATTATAAATAATAAGCAGAACACAAAGACCCACGATGGGGCAAAATACAGGAACAAGCAAACCATAAACAAGTACAGCACGAGGACTAACTGACATTAAACTGAATAAAACACTTGAACTAAACTAAACTAAACACTTACTGAGACGAAAAAACCAACACGACAGGAACAGGCAATACCGGAAACATAGGACGAGCGACAAGACGAACTGAATTTAGCACAAGGCATAGCACGCACACATTGAACGAACACAGTACAATCCACAAGCACAGGACAAAGAAACAAGAGGGTATATATAGGCAAGACAAACAGGGATAACGACACAGGGCAGGTGTGGGTAATGAAACACTCAGGGAAGGATAACAAGGAAACGAGATGGCGGGAACAGAGACGAGACACTGGAGAGAACGTATATTATTGTCAAAAGGACAATAATATGTTTCTCTCCACACATAACCAAAGGCTTTGTCATGACTCTGCTACAGGACCAAGAAAAACATGACTAAATGAAGCAGAGCCATGACAGATAATAAGAGTAAGAACTTAATTGCAGTGACATTGTTTACATGACATGTGAACACCTCTTTGCTCCTGTTTACATGAAAGTTTTATTAGTCAGATTATTTGCTATAATACACAGCACAAATGATGCTCTCGGGTACACTCGAAAAAAATGCTGTTTTTTTTAACCCAACCGCTGGGTTAAGCCTGTTGAGTCATTTTGTTAGGTTATTTTCTCAGTGTTGGGTAGTTTTTTTGTGTAACCCTCCAGGTCATGGGCAGCAGAAACTTCATCCCCATCCCGTTGTCGAGTCTGCCCGCTATGGGACGGTACACCGCTGCCCATCGGGGATGAGCCAAGTGAGCGTACTGGGGCACGGATGGTCCGCGAGCCGAAACTGGCGAAGTGACACCGTTGGGTTACCGGTTGAGTGACAGTTGAGAGAGTAAACCCCTCCCCCTCCTCGACACCTCAGAAAACTCTAACCTTTGCGGCCATTTTGAATCACCTCAGAAACAAGCGAAGAAAAAAAGTATGTTTGAGAGTTTTTAATCTATAAAACTATTGCTGATACTGCAAAATTTGTCGTGTCAAAAAGTAAACGTTCATATTTTGACGAAAGGTCATTCCCCTTCAGTCGGTCTCTCGACGTTGTGTTGAGAGACAGACTGGGGTTTCATCTTGAGAACCTATCCTATCATCTCCGAGAGGAATTTAAAATGCCAATGGGCTTCATGAATGGCACACGCACACCAGTCCCCGCCCCATGCATACGGGTATAAAAGGGAGGTGGCGGCGGCCATTCACTCATCCTTTGTTCTTTGCAACCTGCATGACGGTACATGTCAAGCGATTCTTCTCTCCGAGAATTCTCCTTCCAGACTGCTGGATTTATCACGCGAAGTATCAGACTTCCCTTGGGGATTTGCTCTTTTAGAAATAGCTGTGGCTCGCTTGCCGAGACATTTCTAATAGAACAAATTTCCTCTCACAGTCTGCACTGTCTTCGGGCATGTCTCGCAGCTGTGTTCTTGGGTATGACAGACTCATCCCCGAGTCCGATGGGCATGACACCTGTATTGCATTTTGGGGTTCCAGCATGCAGTGGCAGGGCTCGATTAAGGTGTTGCGGTCACGGTTGTCCAACGTTCCCCGGAATGTTGCCACAACCCTGTCTGCTTCCCGAGCGAGTTCGACTGCCGCTTCGGCGAGGGGTGATTGGCAATTCCCATTGATGTCACTTCGCCAGTTCGGGCTCGCGGACCATCCGTGCCCCGGTACGCTCACTTGGCTCATCCCTGATGGGCGGTGGTGTACCGTCCCATAGCGGGCAGACTCGACAACGGGATGGGGATGAAGTTTCTGCCCGGGCCGCCCATGACCTGGAGGTGAATGAGGAACAAAGACGTGGAATATGCCGTTTGCGGCGCGTTCCCGTCTGACGGCTCAGGAGCTGTTACTTCCCTGGACGGTGGGGCAGCTAAGGGATGTGTCGACGTCCCCCAGGTGGAATGTGCAGTCGCGGTGCACCGCAGATGCTGCCACTTGGAGGGGTCGACCAAGGCTCTCTTCCAGGGCATGTAAGCTCATTGACACTCGTGTCGAAGACTTACGATGCTGTGGGTTAAACTGCCTCCGCCCTCCACGCCATGGTGGTCCATCAGGTTCATAATGCTATGGCGACCCATCGGGTCATAAGTCAAAGCGTTAAGATCTGGTTGATGGGAAGACCGACACGGCTGCGCACCGGCCTCGCGCCTTGTGCTACGAAGGTCATGGCGGGTGCCCTGCATCAGACGATGTCCACGATAGTGGTCCAAGGGAGAAATCTGTTGCTCAACCTTGCATAGTGACGCTCAGAAGGCTCGCCTTCTAGATGCGCCCATCTCGCAAGCGGGGCTGTGTGGTAATACTGTGGATGTTCTCCGTGGTGAAGAAGCAGACTGCTCCGCCGTGACCCGGCCACCTATCGGTCGTCGAGGTCCCGAGCGCAACCTGCCCCCCAGCAGCCCCACCCCCCCATGGTGGCCCCTCTGGTACTGGGGCCCTACAAGCAATGGCCCGCCAGAGATGCAGAGTCCTGCAGGAGAGGGCTTCTACCCCGTTGGGAACCTGCCTAGGAGACAGAGCGGCCCTGACGGAATGAGCCAGGGGGATTGAGAGTAACAGTGGGCCCGACCCCCCAGCCAGGTCGTCGCCAGCGGGTCGAAGCGGGATGCCGCCTGCCACGTTCCCCACCCAAGCCAGGCCCTTTTTATGGCCGGGCGCCCACTCTCTCTCAAAAGAGCTTCTCTCTCTTCGGGCTTCCCCACAGAACTCTCGATACCACGGTGCGCCGGGCGACACAACTTCTCGCTGCCTTCCGCAATCTCTACTTGATGTTGCATTGGCCGGCGGTAACACCAGGCAGGTAAGTCAGCAGAGCCGTCAACCTCCCCGGGGTTCCACCCTGTACGAGGTGACCACTCTGTCAGCTACCGAACCACCCCCCACGGCACGGTGAAGCAGATCGTCCCTCTGGTTCTGCTGTCACGCTTCTTGAACGCTTGGCAAGAGTGCACCAGCCCGTCACGCTGGATAGAGAGGACGATCCATGTCGGTTATGCGATCCAGTTCGCCAGGCGCCCGCCCAAGTTTCGGGGCATTCTCCACACCTCGGTGTGAGGGGAGAACGCTCCCGTGCTTCGGCCGTGGTTGCCGCCTTTCTGGCGAAAGGTGCGATCGAACCTGTCCCTCTAACCGATATGTCTTCCGGGTTTTACAGCCCGGACTTCATAGTGCCTAAAAAATGGGGGGGCTGCACCCCATTCTGGATCTGCGCCTCCTGAACAAGCTGCCGTTCAGGATGCTGATGCAGAAGCGCATCTTGGGCTCAGTTCGTCACCAAGATTGGTTCGTGGCAATCGACCTGTAGGACACATACTTTTACGTCTCCATCCTCCCTCGGCACCGACCAGTACAAGATCCTGCCCTTCGGTCTGGCCCTGTCTCCATGGGTTTTCAAACTCGTAGAGGCTGCCTTAGCTCCCCTCAGAGAGCAAGGCGTGCAGATACTCAACTATCTCGACGACTGGCTTCTTGGTGCACTCGCGAGATGTGTTGTGGACGCACAGGGACCCCGTTCTCCGGCACCTAGACCGTCTGGGCCTGCGGGTCAACCGAGAGAAGAGCAAGCTCTCCCCAACAGAGCTCCTCTTATCTCGGTGTGGAACTAGACTCTGTCTGTATGTCAGCGCGTCTCGCAAACGAGTGTGCGCATTCGGTGCTGAACTGTCTGAAACTGGTCAAGCGGACTCCAGCGGTCCTGCTGAAACATTTTCAGAGGCTCCTGGGGCACATGGCGTCCTCGACAGGGGTAATCCCTCTCGGGTTGATGCACATGCGACCGCTTCAGCACTGGACACGACTGGAGTCGTGTTCCAAGGACGGCGTAGCACATCGGCACCAGGCGCATTACTAACGCCTCAGTGCCTTTGCACCTTCACCCCTGGGATCGAGGCGCGTCGTGGTCACGACAGACGCCTCCCTGCAGGGGTGGGGTGCCGTGTGCAACGGGCATGCAGTATCGGGGCAGTGGACGGGTCCCTGGCTGCGGTGGCACATCAACTGCCTAGAGTTGCTGGCTGTCCTTATGGCACTGAGGAGGCTTCAGCCCCTCGTGATTCTCAGACCTGGTGGCTCCGATGACAGTTCCCCCTGGCCGATTCCCCTGATGAAGAGCCTTCTACCGCAGGGGAAGGGCACGGTGTAGCACCCCAAACTAGGCCTCTGGAATTTCCATGTCTGGCCCCTGGACGGGATGGGAAGACCTTGAGTGGCTTGCCGCCGGCAGTCAGGGAGACTGCCCTGCAGGCTTGAGCCGCCGCCACTAGGCGTTTATACGCTTATAAGTGACGTCTCTTCTCGTCCTGGTGTTCTTCCCGAGGGGAGAACCCACAGAGTTGCCTGATCGGGTCAGCGTTGGCCTTCCTACAGGAGAGACTCGAGAGCAACCTCTCCCTGTCCACGCTGAAAGTGTATGTAGCCGCTATTGCCGCTCACCACGATCTCATGGAGGGTAAGTCCTTCGGCCAACATGACCTGATCACCAGGTTCCTTAGGGGCACGAAAAGGGTGAATCCACCTCGACCGTGCTCCGTACCTTCTTGGGACCTTAATGTGGTCCTACAGGGCCTTTGTACAGCCCCTTTCGAGCCCCTCAGAGACGCCAGTCTTCCTCATCTGACATTGAAGACGGCACTCTTGCTGGCGCTAGCTTCCATCAAGAGGGTGGGGGACCTCCAGGCGTTCTCCGTGTCCCATAGGTGCCTAGAATACGGGCCCTATAGTTCTCACGTTAACCTGAGACCCCGGCCAGGTTACGAGCCCAAGGTTCCCACCACTCCCTTTCGGGACCAGGTGGTGAACCTGCAGGCGCTCCCCTCTGGGGAGGAAGACCCAACCTCCAACGTGTTGTGGCCAGTACGCGCACTGCGCCTCTACTTGGACCGCACGCAGAGCCTTAGAAGCTCTGAGCAGCTCTTTGTCTGTTTTGGGGGACAGCACAGGGGGAGGGCTGTCTCCAAACAGAGATTGGCGCACTGGATCATGGATGCCATTGCTTTGGCATACCGGTCCCAAGATCGCCCGTGCCCGCTTGCAGTGAGAGCCCACTCCAACCGGGGTATGGCCTCCTCGTGGGCACTGGCTCAGGGCGCCTCTCTGGCAGACAAATGTAGTGCTGCGGGTTGGGCTACGCCCAGTACCTTCATGAGGTTTTACGACCTCCGGGTGGAACCAGTGTCAACCTTTATATTACACGCTACCGGCATGTGAGGTCGGCAACTGGTTTGGGTGTATGCCTGCGAAAGCGCCTTCTCCCCTCTCCAGGCAAGTCTAGCGCACTATTTTAGCCTCCCTACTTCCTCCCTTAGGGCTTGGACTTGGTTACAACAGACCGCTCCTCCCGGTCTGTTACCACAAACCGGGAGGAGCGGTCTGTTGTAACCAAGTCCAGTACTGGTAGAGTCGCCCTTGCTCAGGTGGACCCCTATACTCCCCTGCAGGGTCGTCCCGTATGTTGAATTCCTCACTCTTGGTTCCCCTGTCGGTGAACCTGTGACCTCCCCTCCCCTTAGCCGATGTCATCGGTCAACTTAATCACAAGGCTTGTTCGACTTGATGCGGCGCCGCAAGATCCGACAGATGGATGACATCAAAGTACCACGAGAGCGATTCGGAACTAAACTTTTTATGGTTTTTCGAATGGCTATTGCGGTACGTTGATGGCATCCACCTCTCGGATCTTGCAGCGCCGCATCAAGTCAAACAAGCCTATTAGTTTCTTATCTAAAACAGTACAGACTTCAGAAAAAAACTTATGGATGAAGTCTAGAGCTGTGGAATGACATAAAATATTCTGCATGCATAAAAGCAAAAGCTTTGTTTGCACAGCACACACAATGCAGACATAATTACATGTATCCACACATTGAACAAATCATATAAGTACGTTTGTCTTTTCAAAGGGACTGTAAACAGACCGTCTTCTCTTACTCTCTTCCGATGAGCTCAGTATGTGCGTGAAGAGAGTTGCGTGTAAAGCACTCATCACAACATATTTACTTGGTCGTCTGTTTAAAGCTGTTAAAGCTGAACAAAGCTTTTTCAACACCTGTCTGCACTACTTGCATTTAACATTAAATGAGGAGATTAAAGAGCAATAGCAAAAAAAAAACGTGTGTGACTCTATTAGTCAGTAAAGGAAAATAGAGCTACTTAGTACATGATCTCTAGAGATCTGTCTGTCATTTACACTTATTTGCACAGTATTCCTACATATTTTTAATACAATTTACGGAATATCGATCTGTCTATCTGTATTCCGCAAGTATTTTTGTGTACACTGCTGAATAACGTTAAAAAGAGTTAATAGTAATTTGACCTGTGCATTATTTTGAAAAAAGCTAGTACAAGTAAATAAAAAACGATTATTTATGATATTATTAATTGCCATTGGAGAGAGCCATTGGAATTGCAGGACAGGATCAACATATTTGGTTAAGGTTTTTGTTATAGAAACAATAAACGATTCATAAATGTAAAAAGTGGCAGCTTAGAAAATTGTATTGCATTAAAATGTGTCAAATCTGTTCAAAAAAACAGTTTGTCAGAAAGTATTATCAATGATAATAATGTTTGTCTCTTGGATATTAAATGGATCATGTCGCTGTTCGGTGAAACAGATTTGATTATGCAATAAACTAACCAGTAACGTATATCGTTACTCTCGGACAGAAAACTGGTGTTTATTTTTCATGATTTTTATCTTTTCATATATTATTAATGTTGGTCATGTTTGCTTGTGGGTTTTGCAAATATTTAGCCAATAAAAAGTATTGAAGAGCTTGTCAACTTTGACAATGACTCATTACTGAAAAAATGCAGCCATATTTTTTTTCATTTCCTGTATAGTGGCAGTTTTTGAGATATGAGCTTTCAGTCCGACAGCGACAATATCTTAAAGGAATAAACTCTTCCTTTAATGCATTTAAAATATGATCAAAACAGTGATGTGTTTCAAATTACAAAAGTTCAAATAAGTGAGCAAATTAAAAGTAATTGCCCCAAATTTTTTATTGATGTATCCCTAGTGAAAAGCTGTCTTTTCTCATTGATTAAAAAGTATGTGCTCAAAAGTTAGGTGTATTAGATTTTTTCATATTCTCATCTGTTTGATTTTTCTCATCTTTACAGATCATTTTACACGTGATGCATACTTACAACTCAGCCTCTGGCACTTTTCCTTTCTTCCCACTAACAGGGTGCAGAATAGACAGGGCCAGCTAACATAATGGATCATTTTGTACAGGAGAAGCTGAAAGAATGGAACTTTGAAGTCCTGATACCACGCTTCAAAGGTAAACTTTATTTAGGCAAAATACAAATGTAATTCTTTATAAAGTATGATCATTATTATGTGGTCTGGGAGGCCAGTTTTCTTACATTCTTCTCTTCTTGTCTCTTTTCTCTTCCTCTTTATCTCTTTACAGATTAACAAATTGACAGAGAAACCGTTCTGCTGCTGGATGAAAAATCACTTGAAGCAATGATACCAAAGACAGGCCTACGTCTGAAATCTAAAAAGCACCTGAGAGAGCTGCACGAAGAAATGCACATTTAAGATGGGATATATCTGCTTCAAGTGCAAAAAGACTGTTGGGGCCAATGTCCGTTTTTTGTTTTCTCATCTAAGGAGAATGCATAATGTACATAGTTCATCAAGTTATTTTGAGTGTGGCCAAGCTGGGTGTCACAGGACATTTAACCACAGCAGATCATTTGAGCGACATCTGCTCCAGCACCATGTAGAGGCTGAGGAAGAAGAACCCAGCCAGTCAACACACATGCCTGAGACATTGACGCCAGACCTCTGACTTCTCACAGTCAGACATTCGAGGAGGAAGATAATGCTGCCGAAAATAATATGGCTGATGACATGGAATGGGATGAGTTAGAGCAGATCACTATCACAGAGAGAGTGGCCTTGTATCTATCAAAGTTGAGGGCAAAGTCATCAATGGCCCTATCTACTGTCAGCTTTCTAGTTCAGCAAACATCTAGTCTTGGTGCTTTACAAAGACAGACAATGTCTTTCTTACAAAGGATTGGCCAAAGTGAGACTCCTGAAGCCCAACAACTGAATCTGCATTTCGCAAATGCAGCTTAACCTTTTCAATGCTTGGATACTGAACACAAGCAGATGAAATACTTTGTTTAAGTTGGGTACCTGGTTCAGCCAGTGGAGCAGCCTCTCCCTGGTGTCTCATACACCCAACAACGGGACTCACAGACAGGGACTGTAAAACAGGTGGCAGTGCAGGATACTTCCCAAAGGATTCCTTTACGTCCACTAATGAAACTCATTCTTGAGACTCCAGGGACAGTGGAGAAGATAATGGAGTGGGAAAGGAAGCTTAGTGACTCAAACAGAAAGTTCTGTTCACCCCACTGAGCCCTCTGTTCCTCTTCTGCTGTATAATGACGACTGTGAAAAGGTTAATCCACTAGACTCCAAGACCTCAATCCACAAATTGGGATTCATCTATTTCACTCTTAAATGTCTTCCTCCAGAGTGTCTTTCAAGTCTTAATTTTCACTTTCTTCTGGCAGTGTATAAGTCAGAGGATGCCAAAACGTATGGTATAGACGCTGTCCTGAAGTCAGTTGTTGATGATATCAATGACTTGGAAACGGCTCACTTCAAAGGCACATTGAAGGTTTGGGTACCCAAGTTTGTGGGGATAATTTGGGGTTAAATTCTATTCTTAGGTACACAGAGAGCTTCTCTGGGAACAGTGTTTGTCGTTAGTGCCATGTGAAGAAACAGTTGATGCGAACACAAACAATGGAAGATCCTTCACTGCTTAGGAATAAGGATGGCCATCTTTCAGATCTGCTCCAGAGTAATCCAACAGAAACTGGCTTAAAAAGACAGAGCATTTTGAACAACCCGAAATACTTTCACGAAACAGAAAATGTAGCACACAATATCATGCATGATATCCTTGAAGGAGTAGGGGCTTATGAAATTAAATTGGTATTAGGCTCTCTCATCTCACAGAAGGCAATAACCTTAGACCAGGTTAATTACCGAATCACAAGTTACGATTATGGCTTCTGTGACTGTGCCAACAAGCCATCCACAATCCGACCTCAAGAACTAAAATACCCGACAGTTCGATGAAGCAGACAGCAGCACAAATGTGGTGCCTGTTAAGGCTACTTCCTTTGATGATAGGAGATCTCATTCCAGAGGGAAACAAATACTGGGAGCTCTTGCTACTTTTATTGACCTGTATGGAAAATCTTTATTCTCCACCCTTAACAGAAGATGCAGTATTATTTCTCAGACATCTCATTGTTGAGCACCACAGCCTTTTCCTAAAACTCTTCCCTGATAGACATCTAAAGCCAAAACATCATTTCATGCTGCATTACGCAGGTGCCATAAGGAGACTTGGCCCTCTGGTGCACTACTGGTCCATGCGCTTTGAAGCCAAGCAGGTTTTTTTCAAAAGGCTTGCCCACATGACATGCAACTTCAGAAATGTTTGCAAAACAATGGCCTTCAGGCATCAAATGTTACTGTTACGATCGTTTGTCTGAACACATATTTACACATCACAAGGAAATTGGTCCTGGTTACACTAGTCCACTTGCTTCCATTGAGAGGTTTTGATCAAGTCTGCCACAGATTTGAGAATTCTCCATTGACTGACGTGTACATACCCTCCTGGGTGAAGTGGAAAGGGTCAGAATATCATCCAGGAATGACCCTCCTTGTCTCATACTCCACATGGTGAACCTCAGTTTGGAACAATTCAGAAGATTGTGGTTTTTGAGTCGGTCATCAAATTCATTGTTCGGAAATGGAACACAGTGGGATTTGAAAGACAATACTGTCATTGATGTTAACTCAATAGTCCCTGTAATACACAGTTTACTAGTATCACAAAGGATCTGCACATTTTTACTATACGCTATTTTAATATATTTTAGACATTTTGTAAACTCAACCAAAGAAAGAAGTGTGTGAATGACAGTAGAAAACCCCAAAATCCCATCATTGTGAAATCACGTGTCTACTGAACAATATTTTCATCAGAAAATGTCTAAAGCTGTTCTGTGCTTCAGTATTCACACAGGATTTGAGGCTTTGGTCTTATATTTTTGATGAAAGACGGGATTTACATCACGACTCATTTCACTTGACAATCTTTGCAGGTCAGTCATTTGTTTCCTGTGAAGTACAGTAATATTCTCTGTGGTTTTATTCAACGCATTTATTCAGCTCCATTCGATTGGAAATTTCTTTAAAGGGATTATAAGGAAACTGGAAGATGATTAAATGATGTGTAATTGTTTTTAGTGTGAAGTTTTGTGATTTGTTTGTTGTGTAATTTTGTGTTCGAAACTGATTGTACCGCTGCTCATCTTGGCCAGAGATGTTTAAACTCAGAGAGGCTTTCCTGGTTAAATAAAAAACATTGTGAAGAAACATTCATGACAGATATGAATAACTGCAGTAGCAAACCAATCGTACGGTCTTCAGTATTTGTTGATCTAAATCTGTTTTAACATTAATGTGCTGTCATGAGAAATTCTGTACTTTAACACAAAATAAACTTCAACGTTTCGCTATTAAGAAAGAAAGTCATTCTTTAAGTTGGTGGATATACACATATATACACTTGAAACTCTTGAGGAATAGGATCCATTTTTGCACTCGAGTTCTATCATACAGGAGGATGTTTTCCCACACAGAAAATGAGTCACTCACTACACAATAAACACACTGTTGTTCTGTACAAAATAATTTAATAGAAATATTGTTCACTTATAAATGGAAAAGAAGAACAGATGACCATTGCTGTAGAATATGTTCATCAGTGTGCGAGTGTGTGTGTAAATATATACGTAGAGTACATACATATATATACACACACGTACACACACACACACACACACACACACACACACACACGTGTGGATACTGAAACTCATGAAGATAAACAAGTTTGACATGAGAAATTTAATGATGTGTTGGTGCAGTCCAGCGTGTGTAGTCTCCATCAACACATGCACACAATACACGCCAGTCAATCCACGATTGAAAAAACAAACAAAAAATCTTTAGAGATGTGTATATATATATATATATATATATAAAAAAAAAGAAGGAAACTGGTTTGTGCCGAGCCCTTAAACTCTCAAGCGGAGTCAAGTCTTCCTTGACGAGACACCATGAGAAAAAGTACTTATCGAAGGAAGCCACCTTAAAAACAGTCACAGTCCATCAAGTACGATGCAACGTTCAAGAGACAATAAAAGTCAAATTAAAAGTGTTAGTGTACAAAGGAAAGTGATAAGTGTGTATCATCATTCAGCAGATTCATACTTACGTACGTGATGATAAAAGAGTGTCTTCACCGCTCTAAACACTGAGTCAGATGAGTCTAACCTGAGACACGCGAGTGTCTGTGGCCCTATGATGTCATGACGACTATGACCACGATGATGTCACTGCGTTTGGCTGGGCTCTAACCCCAGTGGCTCATTCAGACTCACTCCCACCTCTTGGCACTTGTCAATGATTTTTCTCAGCGTGTCAGTTTTACCTCCTTCAGCCGCCTCAAACAGCAAACACTGGAGAGACAAGGCGCGGTCAGTCTGAATCACACATCTCAGAGTAACACAACTGTGTGTGTGTGTGTGTGTATTTACATCCGTCCACAGCGCAGCAGACAGGGGCAGATTCTGTAGTGCTGACTGATACAGACGCTGGACCTGCACACAAACACACCGTCATCATCACACACCAATCCCATCCAAACTCAACACACGCACGCACGCACACACAGCCCCTAACATCATTCACTGATCATAGCCTGCAGAAAAAACAAGCAAAGAGCTGAAAGTCAACGCGTCTGTTGGTGACACCCGGGCCTGACCTTTGACCTCTCACTCACCTCTGCTCGGTTCTTCTGCTCCTTCTCAACAGCGATTGCTCTGCCAAGAAACACATGTACATCAATAAACCCACATCTCTCATTCACTTATATTGAACACTACACTTCTAACTGTGATGCATGCTGAAGAACATTCACAGATCTGATCCTTGTCTGTACAGCTACACCCTCACATATAGAATTTATCGTCGCTGTCCTTCCCAAACCTCAGGAAATGCAAAAAACACTGTACCTTTAAATGATTCAATACTGTATTGTTTAAGTTGACAAGAACTTTTTTGTAAGATATTTAACTCTTCTGAAACTAAACGTGTGTGTGTGTGTGTGTGAAGATGATTAACTTACATTCTCCATACGGCCAGACAAGTGGCAGTGCTACTGCACAACATTCTGCTCTGTAACTTCAAATGTTCGACGTTTCCATCCTGCCATTCCTGCTGCAGTGACCTACACGATAAGATGAAACTATGAAAACAGCTGCCGAACACCACCAGTTAGGGTGAGCGAGATAGAGAGCGAGAGAGAGATAGAGAGCGATAGAGAGCGAGAGAGATAGAGAGCGAGAGAGATAGAGAGCGAGAGAGATAGAGAGCGAGAGAAAGATAGAGAGCGAGAGAGAGAGCAAGAGAGAGATAGAGAGCGAGAGAGAGAGCAAGAGAGAGATAGAGAGCGAGAGAGATAGAGAGCGAGAGAGAGAGCAAGAGAGAGATAGAGAGCGAAAGAGATAGAGAGCGAGAGAGATAGAGAGTGAGAGAGAGAGCGAGAGAGAGATAGAGAGCGAGAGACGGATGAAACCACTCATGTAATTCATGCATTCATGACATCAAGACTAGATTACTGTAATTCACTGTTAGGTGGTTGGTTTATTACAAAAACTCCAGCTAGTTCAAAACACAGTAGCTCGAGTTCTTACACATACAAAAATGTATGAACATATTAGCCCGGTTCTGTCAACCTTGCACTGGTTACCTATAAAGCATCGCGTTAACTTTAAAATCTTGCTTATTAGCTATAAAGCCCTACATGGTTTAGCTCCTCAGTACTTGAGTGAACTCCTCATGTATTACAGTCCTTCACGTGCATTACGCTCTCAGGCGTCCTGTCAGTTGGTAATACCTAGAATTTCAAAATCAAGTGCAGGTGGTAGATCCTTTTCCTATCTAGCGCCTAAACTTTGGAATAGTCTTCCCTGCACTGTCCGGGAGTAAGACACACTCTGTCAGTTTAAATCTAGACTAAAGACGCATCTTTTTAATCTTGCATACACTACACTTCCATAATATAAATCCTCTGAGGGTTTAGGCTGCATTAGTCAGATAAACCGGAACCAAAAACACTTCCTATAACAAACTGATCAAAGGGTAGAACGGTATTCTGCTCTCAGTTGTCTTTTCTCGCTGTTCCGAGAGGTCCATAACCAGTCCAGATGGTGGAGCTGAAAGAGGGAGGCGGCGACCTGACATGTCCCCACTACACAACAAAATTCCAACTGCAATTAGCTATTAGAATATTAAAGGTGTGATGAACTGGGCTTGTTTATTGTTTTATACTGTAGTATGAGGTCTACTTATGACGTTCGTGTGGTTTTTACATTCAAAAGCATCAAAATCAAAAGTAACAGGCTATTTTCTACCCGGGTTTTTGAGGCCGGCTCTACAAACGCTGGGTTTTAATGGGCGTGCCACATTGAAGACTTGGAAGTAAACGCCCACTGCTATGATTGGATAGCAGTTTGCGTAGTAAACTTAGTTGGAGCCTTCTGTGAATTTGGTTTGACACGTAACGTTAGGTTACACATTCGCCCTTCTAGCACGGGATTAGTATTATCTGGAGACCTCGTGTGATTTATAAATGACCTCTCCACATGTGACTCCTCTTTCATGTGGCGCATTCGCATGGGATAAATGAAGCCTGTGATTTCTCAAAGGCTTTGCGTATAGTTTGTATTGCCTATAGTTGTATAGTGTTTAATGATATATGACCGTACCTGTCAGCATTTGAGACCCGTGATCATGAACCAGACAGAAGATCACCACGATCGCATGTATCAAATGTTACGAGAGTTTCCATGATATTGGACAAACAAGAGACTGCCGGCCAAAACAACAGGGTTGGCAGATAACTTATGGATATGACCCAGCACCAGAAACAATACCAAAACACTTCAAAAAAGCCTCCGTTATTTGCAAACGGTGGATAAAACCTTGAAAAATGATGTGAGCCCGCCAAATCACAGAGATGCCGATTCGCACGGGACAAATATTATCACAGGACCTCAGTGTTAAGATATGGTTAGTAATTTGTGATAGAATTTTTACTTTACAAATTCCAGACATGGCCGATTCGCACAGGATTAAGATCACAGTCAACCTCTGAAAGTATTACAAATGACTAGAGGTCCCCAGGTAACACTAATCCCGTGCGGATAGGGCTCAGGGCATATCAAGCGATCGCTAACAGAGTAATAGTGATGCATAGTACAAATATGTTGTACTCACATAAGATTGCTGCGCCATATATTGACGGCACAGCACTGCTTTTTAATTTTAGTCTCTCCGCAAATCCAACGTCAACCTGTGCCTTGTTCACAAAGGAATCCACGGTAATGTTTTCCCCACGTGAGCTGGAACGTCTTTAAAAATAGACTTCAACCACGCATTACTAATGTGGGAATCTGAAGGAAGGTTATGCAGCAACTGTGTTCTTCCACAACCATCGATCATCGAAACATGCGATCTTTAACAGCATGTTTATTGCTTGCTCGCTCGCTCTATCTGGTTCCGCGCAACTTGTGTTGCTTCAGTACTGTCATGCGTGAACCAGTGGGCGGGGCTAGAGAAGTAGTCGTTGATATTTTTCTGTGGAGGCGTGTTCAACCTATCAATGACAGGTGCATTCCAGGACCTGCCGTTCACTAGGCCTGGTGTCAACAACAGATGTAATCTCAGTAACAAGGGCGTTTTCAGTTCTGACACTTACAAGATGTTTGCTTGAATACAATTCCCACTTATATAACAAAAGCTCTGGTTAAAATTGATGTCTTAATGACTCCTTTATGCTAATATTAAATCTATCATCTACTTCTTTTATTTCCTTTTTTTTGTTTATTTAGCCTAGTAGTGCAAGCCCTGTGGAGCTTGTAGAGATGCAGAAGTAGTGTCAGAGGAGAACTGGGGTCTGGGTTCTCACAAGGTTTTTTTTCTCCACTGAAGTTTTGGGTTTCTCACCACTGTTTGCACTCTGCACTCATTTTGCTCGCCAGGGGACTGCTGACATCAGCTTTAGAGTTTTGTACTTGTTAATATTATTTTTAAATGTAACATTTTCCGTGAATTATAACCACCCCATTTAGGAATTTATAGTCTGCATAATATATTACCTGTGTTTCTCTTTTATCCCTTTTATCTTCTCTGTGTGTATGTGTCAATATGTTTCATGTACAGCTGCTTTGCAAGAAGAAAATAGTCAAAAGCACTATATAAATATAAGTTGAGTTAAGTGTACATACCGTACGGCTAGCTCTGTATTGTTTGGCATGATATACTGAAGTCTTTCCAGGACGAGAGAATGCTGGGATTGAGGAAAACAATCCAAATAGAAGGATATGACCTGTAATTAAAACAAACACATAACAACAGCTTACACAACACGGTAAAGTTTGCATTTATCAAATCAACGACAGTGAACATCACTGATCTGATGATAAGGACACAATCAGCGGTGAGGGAGAGACGGGCAGGAATAAACATCTGTGCAACTCTGACAAGAACTGGTAAGGACTGATCATCAGTAGTGATGTGAGGAGAGACAAACGTCAAAGCAGCACTCAAGAGGGCAGTGATGAGTGTCCCAGCAGAACATCGACTGCCTCATTTTAATGATGCTTATGAGAAAGAATGAGCATCTGTACTTGACCTTACAGCAAATGAAAGAAGCTTGTCTGGTCCAATGACGTCAGTTTTCTTGTACATGGTTGTGTTGTGTGGTTACATGCTGAAGTGTTGACAGCAGGATGCGCTGTGGGATGAGAACGCTCTGCTGGGACCAGCCGTTCACGTGACCTGAAGATTGTTGCAGAGCAGCTACACCCATTTATGTCATGATGTTGACTGATGCCAGTGAGCTCTCTCAACAGAACATGCTGCACACGTGACTCGGGTATGTTTTGAGGAACACGATGAAGAGTTCAAGGTGTTATCCTGGCCTCCAAATTCTCCTGATGCCAATCTGACTGAGCGTCAGATGTGCTGGACATGATGTCAGAGATTTTTAGTGGTCTCGCAGAGGCTTCGGCGGGTGGGTATATCAGATAGATGCTTGTCACGTATACGCTCACGAGTCAGAACATGATATGTATAACACCACTGCTCTGAATGTGAAGTTGTTTAATGAAGGTTGGACTACTGCAATGCTCTCCTTGCCAGTCTTCCTGCAAAGGCTATCAAACCACTCCAGCTGGTTCAGAATGCAGCAGGATGCCATGTCTTTCAACAGCCCAAAAGGGCTCATGTGACCGCCCTTTTCATCTCTCTCCACTGGCTACCGGTTGAAGCCCGTATCAGATTCAAATCACTAATGCTTGCCTACAGGACTATCACTGGATCTGCACCGGCATACTTTCACACCCTCCTACACCCCATCAAGAACCCTGCGTTCAGCAAACCAGCGGCGTCTTGTATTGCCTTCTCATAAGGGCAGTAAATCGCTTTCCCCCTCATTCTCCTTCACAACTCCTTCCTGGTGGAACACTCTTCCTAACTCAGTCCGGTCAACCACATCTCTCACAACATTCAATAAACTACTTCACACCAATCTCTTCTGTGAACACTTGACAGAAAAAACACTAACCCTCTCTCTTTCTCTCAACAGGTATTGGTCTGGCTTTTGTTGAAACTAGTAACTTTGTATTAGCACCTATTGTATTATTGCTCCTGTATGACATATCGCTTATTGCTCCCTGAACTCTCTGTAAGTCGCTTTGGATATAAGGGTCTGCTAAATGACTAAATGTAAATGATGACATGAGGAGTGCGTCTGTACTGATGATGGCCTCAAATCAATCCTGCAGCTCAAGCGCTTTAATTCCAGGAGACACGTATACAAACACATGCACATGACTGACAAGAGAAGCGATTAGTCAGCATAAGACTGGAGGAGTGTGTGAGTCAGCTCAATACCTTGTTTACCTTGTTTCTCGTTGCCTAGACTGTTACCTAATGCCAGCAATTTAGCTTGTTTTGTTTATTTAATCTGCTCGTTGAGTGACTGCTGAAGTTGTTTTAGGAATACACTTTGTATCGTATATCGCATTATTTAGCACGCTATCGCTTTTATCTTTCATATTGCACATCCCTACTAATAATGATGCTAACGATGAAGATGCAAATTTTTTTAGCTAATAATGATAATGATGATGCTAACAATTATGCTAATAATGATGATGCGAACGATGATGCTAATAATGTGATGCTAATGATGATTATGCTAATAATAATGATGCAAATGATGATGCTAAGAATGATGATGATGCTAATGATGCTGTACCTTGTTATGAAAGCTGTAGCAGCTCCAGTAGAGTGATGAATTGAAGGGTAATGTGAGTCTGCTCGGCACCGTCTCCAGACATCTGTGTACCAGACCTGTAAACATCTTCATCTCACGAACACTGGGCTGCTGTCCTAACACCTTACTGCTGCTGCTTAACCTTACATAACTGAACACATACACACACGTCTGGTTTACTATCTCCATAGGGACAGTCCATAGGCGTAATGTTTTTTATACTGTACAAACTGTATATTTTATCCCCTACCCCTAAACCTAAAGATCGTAGAAAACTTTTTGCATTTTTAGATTTTAAAAAAATATTATTCTGTACAATTTATAAGCTTTTTTGCCCATGGGGACCTCAATTTTGGTCCCCACGGTGACACGAGTCCCCATGTGTTGGTGTGCATTCAGATTTAGGTCCCCACCGGGATATAAAAACATGTCCGCACGCACAGTGAGAGAGATACTTCTGAATTGTGTGTTCTCACTCCAGTGTAAATGATTCTTATGCTTTTTTTTCTGTCATAATGACTGAGAGCATTTGTAATGTTAGTGATGTGTGTTTGTGTTCTTGTATATATGGTTTACATGTATAGTGACGTGTATAACAGCATAAACATGGTTTACGGGGACACTTCCTGTGTCCTCAAACCAAATCACTTAAAAATTTGTTCATTAAAAAATGCCAAGTTTTCTATGATGGTTATGTTTAGGGGTAGGGTTATGGAATAGAATATATACAGTACAGTTTGTACAGTATAAAAATCATTATGTCTATGGTGAGTCCTTGTACACCGCATATACGTGTGTGTGTGTGTGTGTGTGTCTAATACTTACTCCAGCCAGAGTTTGTGTATGATGTCCAGTTGTGTCACACTCCCCAAAGCTTTTTCAAATGCATCAATGGCCTCTCTCACACCGCTATACACTGACTGCCAGAAACTGCGTTCAAACACAGACACAGAATTAAACAAACACATAGAAACAGACTGCCAAGAACTTCCTTCACAGTAAGACAGAGTCTAGAGGACACACACAGACACACACAAATACAGACAGACAGACAGAGAGAGTAGGGGTGTAAGAATACATTGATATGGATCGATGCATCGTATCGTTAGAAATGTAATCAATGCATAGATGCCACAGGTAAAATATCGATATGAGGTAACTTTATTTTGACACTCTCCACATCCCCATTCATCACATCCATCTAAGTGGCAAGCCACATTACGCTTTGATTAATTTTTCTTTCCCTTACTTCCCTACGGTCTATTGTGTTGTTTTGTTTTTTGCTACTAACATGTGTTTAAAGTACATTCAGACTGTCCACCGTAGACGCACTCACAAACATACACATCGGAGGCCTCAGCACCATCTTCGGTCACTCTGCACTAGCACTCCACAGTCTGCTTGTCTGGCTGTAGGTTTCTGAAAATGCCAGTCATCTGTCAACAAGGCAGACTTCATCCCGGCCTTCGCCAGTCAGTCTAATCTCAATGTTCTGGCACTGACTGAAACATGGATCTGTAAAGAGAACACTGCTACTCCATCGGCCCTCTCCAACAATCTCAACTTCATCCACACTCTTTGTCCTTCTGGGGGAGGAGGGGGAACAGGTTTGCTTGTTTCCAACACCTGGAAATTCACTCCTCTGACTTATCCTAGCAGCAACTCCTCATTGAAATACCGTGCAATCACCATCACTTATCCATCAAAAATACACTGTGTTGTCATCTACCGCCCCCCAGGTCAACTGGGAAACTTCTTAGAAGAGCTTGACACGCTGCTGTCCTCTATCCCTGAAGACAGCACTCCACTGGTAATGCTAGGCGACTTCAACACCCACCTAGACAAACCACAAGCAGCAGACTTCTTAGCTCTCCTCTCCTCGTTTGACCATCACATGGCCAACACGCCTCCCACCCACAGAGGAGGACAACAGCTAAATCTTGTTCTTCTAACTGCACCGCTAATAATATTCTAGTTACTCCTCGATATGTCTCTGACCATTTCCATGGATTAAAGTGAAAAAGAATTCTTCTGACTGATTTTTTTTTCAGGCCAAGTCATATTCCTTTAACCAATAGCATTTTAAAGGGAGATGTTTTGAACCACTTTACATAGTATTGCCAGTTTGCGTATTTTAAAAGCTATTTTTAATCTATGAAAAAATTATACTTACCTAGACAAATAATCAACCATCTATAACTTTTCAGTGCATTTTTGTATTTATCTTATAAGACCAAACAATGTTTTCTGAAACTCTTAATAATTAACAGAAAAAAAGAACAAAATAAAATGACCACTAAAGACCAAAAATGTTGTTTGTATGTGTCTCCAGAGTGCTTTTCACTTTTTCTGCCTTTTGGCTGTGAAACCATATTCCTGAAGCTTCGCTACACCTGACACCAGTTTCAGTGTTTGACTAGCTACAGTGACTAGTTTCAGTGTTTGACTAGCTACAGTGACTAGTTACAGTGTTTGACTAGCTACAATTACTAGTTACAGTGTTTGACTAGCTTGTCCAAGGCGACCGTTAAGAAAGGTAGCCTATCACTTTAACATTTCCTTGGCGACGCGCCACTGCTTATCACGTGACACACCGCAGAGCCACAGCAGCTGTATGACTGATGCATTGCTTTTACATCATTTTTCTTTTTTACTCAAAAAAATTCACAAACTGTTAACTATGTCATGAAATATCTGACATTCCGATTGTCAAATATGTGCATGTGAATGTGTTTTGTTATTTAAACACTTTTATAATGATCGCGTTAGTTGAGCTATAAACGGGCGCCGCCATGTTTGTTTCTGCCGTGGTCTGAGATCTGTCGGATTTACATCACGTGAATTCATCCACTTCTCTTAAAAACACAAACGTAAGTGTCTGGTGAACTGGTAGAAGAATTGAGTGATCTTAACAATTGCTTAAATTGCAGATACTGTGTCTGATCTGAATAAAACATCCGTCAAACTACATTTGAGGAGATTGTTATTGCCGCTTCCATAGACATCAGTGTGTATTATGCAATCTCTAAATGTATTTTGTGCTTGTAGGCACGTGTATATGTCTGAAGCCTAAATGAAACATTATGTGGTTGAAAGCACTGCACAGTTGTGATATGTGACCGAGTCTGTCTCTGGCTCAGTGCCAGCCAAAGCGCGTACTGTTCTAATCACACTGGTGTGATCGTACGCGTCAAAGGGTTAACAACATTATGAAAAGTGAATTTAAGACATTACGGACAGGCTGGAACTCGGAAATCCTCGGCCGGAAATCCGTCGTAGACTCGCTGCAATTAACGGAAATCCGTCGTAGCGACGGAGAACTTTAATCCATGCATTTCTTTATAAAGTTCACTGTAACATTCCCTGTACTGTAATCTCACCTCCCCTGTTTCTTTCCGTCGTAATCTTTGTTCCCTATCTCCCACTTGCTTTTCATCCATGGTGTCTTCCTCCCTACCCAACACAACCCTTTACTCATCTCTCAACGTCGAGGAAGCTACTGATAAGCTCTGTACAACCTTAACATCATGTCTTGACAGAGTCTGCCCTCTTACCTCTAGGCCTGCACGTGCTACACCCTCTTGCCCCTGGCTTTCTGAGACTCTTCGCTACCATCGGACCAAGCTAAGGGCTGTGGAGAGGAAGTGGCGCAAGTCCAGAGACCCTGCTGATCTCTCCAAGTATAAACATCTTAACTCCTTCGCTACTGATATATCTGCAGCCAAAACCAAGTACTTTCAAAACAAAATCCAAACTGCGTCAACTTTTCTCAACTTTCTCCTCACTTCTCTATCCCCCTCCACCTCCCACCAATACCTCGCTGACTGCTGATGACTTTGCCAACTTCTTCACTGAAAAAGTGGAGACCATCAGCAGCCAATTCTCTGCTCAACACATCCCTGAACTCTCTCTTACTTCTTGCTATCCTCAACTCCCTTCTTTCTCTCCCCTCTCGGAGACTGATGTCTCCAAAATTCTCCTTTCCACTCTGCCTACTACCTGTCCCAATCCCTTCCCACCTCCTACAGGTGATCTCTCCGTCTCTACTGCCTCAACTCGCACACATTATAAACACCTCCATCACCACTGGCACTGGCCCCACCTCATTTAAACAAGCCCTGGTAACACCTTTACTCAAGAAACCAACACTTGACCCCTCAGCGATCAGCAACTACAGACCAATCTCACTCCTGACTTTCCTTTCCAAGGCCCTCGGAAGGGTAGTATTTAACCAACTCTCTGCCTATCTCTCACAGCACGACCTTCTGGACAGTCAGCAATCCGGCTTCAAGAAAGGACATTCTACAGAGATCGCTCTCCTGTCTGTCGTCGAAAACCTACGGCAGGCAAGGGGTAAATCCTTGTCATCTGTCCTTATTCTGCTTGATCTCTCTTCTGCATTTGACACTGTGAACCACCAGATCCTGCGGTCCACTCCCTCCAAACTGGGCATCTCTGGAACTGCACTGAACTGGTTTGACTCTTATCTCACAGGCAGATCCTTTAAGGTATCCTGGCGAGACATCCAGATCTCACCAGCTGACAACTGGAGTTCTTCAGGGCTCAGTTCTTGCTCCGCTCCTCTTTTCTATATATACCACCTCCCTGGGTCCAATAATTAAGGCACATGGGTACTCATACCATTTTTATGCAGATGATACGCAGCTTTATTTCTCTTTTCAGCCAGATGACCCCACCATCTCTGCCCATGTCTCTGCCTGCCTTCTGGACATCTCTTCTCGGATGAAAGAGCATCACCTACAACTCAAGAACTCCTGTTTATACCGGCCCACCCATCAATTGAACACCACCTTACTATTCAGCTCAGATCCTCAACTATAATACCCACCAAGTCTGCAAGGAACCTGGGGGTGATGCTCGACGACCAGCTGAAATTCACCTCTCACATCGCAGCAACCTCTCGAACTTGCAGGTATGTGCTCTACAACATCAGGAAAATCAGGCTGTTCCTGTCGGAGCATGCCTCTCAGCTGCTAGTCCAAGCTCTGGTCATATCAAGACTGGACTACAGCAATTCTCTACTGGCTGGCCTTCCAACCAATACAGTCAAGCCATTTCAAATGATCCAGAATGCAGCTGCACGTCTAGTTTTCAATCAGCCGAAAAGAACACATTTAACACCCCTCCTGATTTCACTTCACTGGCTGCCAGTTGCCACCAGCATCAAGTTTAAATCTCTGACACTGGCCTTCAGAACGATAACCGCATATTCGGCCCGTTACCGTAAGTCACTGCTCCAGGTCTACATCCCCTCCTGTCATCTTCAGTCTGAAAATGAGCGACGCCTGGTTGTTCCATCACAGCAAGGCACCAAATCGCTTGCAAAAACCTTTACTCACTCGGTTTCCCTGTGGTGGAATGAACTGCCAGCCTCCACTCGAAGTGCAGCATCCTTCACAACTTTCAAAAAACTGAACAAAACACACCTGTTCCGCATTTATTTGACTGACCAATAACAGTCTGTTTTGTGTCTAAAAAAAAAAAGAAAAACCCTTGTTGTTCATTCTCTCCTTTGCTTACTCCAGCTGTAATCCTCCTAGTAGCATGGCCTTGTAAGCTAACAGTATTGTTTAACATGTTGTCAAAATGTTTATATGCTCTCCAACTTGTAAGTCGCTTTGGATAAAAGCGTCTGCCAAACGAATAAATGTAAATTCAGTGTTACCGCTATATCATTTTGCCATTGTGCACAAACACACAAAAAATCCTCCTCAGCATGGCTGCAGCTTCTCGCAGCTTCCTAATTTGTCTCGCCAGTGTTGCCAAGTTAGCAACTCTTTCACTAGTTTTAGCCACTTTTCTGACCTCTTTAGTGACTACTGGTCAGTAGAGGCGCATACAGACAAACTTAGCATCTTCTTGGATAAACCTTTCTTTCATTCAGTGGGACATGCCAACAGTACTGCCCCACGAGTGGGAATCTTGCTTTGCCGGTGCAGAGAACGCCTCTCTCAGTGTCTACTCTGTGCAGTGAGAGGCAGGGAGAAGCAGCACATTTAGTTCACCCTCCAAAAACGTGACACCGTTACTGTTTGATATATAAATATAAAACACAAAATATTTACATGAGAAAAGCTTAATTGGGCAATATGCTGTATTAAATGTAAACTTGGCAAATAAGTAATATAATATAATACATCCTATATTGCATGGATTAAAGTGAAAAAATTTCTTCTGACTGATTTTTTTCAGGCCAAGTCATATTCCTTTAACCAATAGCGTTTTAAAGCCGTGTTTTGAATCACTTTACATAGTATTGACAGTTTGCGTATTTTAAAAGCTATTTTTAATCTATGAAAAAAATATACTTACCGAGACAAATAATCAACCATCTATAACTTTTCAGTGCATTTTTTAATTTATCTTATAAGACCAAACAATGTTTTCTGAAACTCTTAATAATTAACAGAAAAAAGAACAAAATAAAAGAACCACAAAAGACCAAAAATGTTGTTTGTATTTGTCTCCAGAGTGCTTTTCACTTTTTCTGCCTTTTGGCTGTGAAACCATATTCCTGAAGCTTGGCTACACCTGACACCCGTTTCAGTGTTTGACTAGCTACAGTGACTAGTTTCAGTGTTTGACTAGCTTTTCCAAGTCGACCGTTAAGAAGGTAGCCTATCACTTTAACATTTCCATAGCGACGCGGCACTGCTTATCATGTGACACACCGCAGAGCCACAGCAGCTGTATGACTGATGCATTGCTTTTACATAATTTTTCTTTTTACTCAAAAAAATTCACAAACTGTTAACTATGTCATGAAATATCTGACATTCCGATTGTCAAATATGTGTATGTGAATGTGTTTTGTTGTTTAAACACTTTTATAATGATCGCGTTAGTTGAGCTATAAGCAGGCGCTGCCATGTTTGTTTCTGCCGTGGTCTGAGATCTGTCGGATTTACATCACGTGAATTCATCCACTTCTCTTAAAAACACAAACGTAAGTGCCTGGTGAACTGGTAGAAGAATTGAGTGATCTTAACAATTGCTTAAATTGCAGATACTGTGTCTGATCTGAATAAAACACATCCGTCAAATTACATTTGAGATTGTTATTGCCGCTTCCATAGACATCAGTGTGTATTATGCAATCTCTAAATGTATTTTGTGCTTGTAGGCACGTGTATATGTCTGAAGGCTAAATGAAACATTATGTGGTTGAAAGCACTGCACAGTTGTGATATGTGACAGGATTGAGTCTGTCTCTGGCTCAGTGCCAGCCAAAGCGCTGAATGTTCTAATTACACCGGTGTGATCGTACGTTACAAAGGGTTAACAACATTATGAAAAGTGAATGTAAGACATTAAGGAAAGGCTGGAACTCTGCAATTAACGGAAATCCGTCGTAGCGACAGAGAACTTTAATCCATGTATATTTAGGCATGTGCCCGGTTAACCACGGTTACCACTAAATCCTGCTGAAACTATTCTTATTTTATTGATGCGTCGCTTGTCTGTGAAGTACGGCTCTGGGATCAGTAGGAAATGCTGCTCGATCTAAAAGCAGTGCGAGTTTGAGTCGCTTATAACGTGCATTTAAAAAAGCAACACCCGTCAAACATGATCATTATAAATATACTTTATTATCATGAAAATACCTGAGGAGGCTTGAGGATCAGTGATAAAAACATGTCCTTACGCATTTCCTAGAACTACTTGCGTTATGGTCGTGAGTATTTGGAGTTTCTGCACGAGAGCGCCCTCTGGCTTTCGGATGCAGCAGCATTTTACCGTACTTCACTCACAAATTGTGCATACATCAGTGATATATATTTTCGGTTAACCGGGCATATGTCTATGTATTTGTGATGAACTGTCCGATTTACAATACCAGAAAAAAGGCACACACACGGAGAGGCAGACACACAACACACACACACACACACACACACAACACACAACAGCCACAAACACCACACACACACACACACACACACACACACACACACACACACACACACACACACACACACACACACACACACACACACACACACACACACACACAGAGAGAGGCAGACAGACAGACGCACGCACGCACGCACGCACGCAGACAGACAGACAGACAGACAGAGAGACAAACAGAGATGTAGTTGACCATACCAGTGAATGAGATGCAGATATGGCAGTTGCTGTGTGACATCAGTGTGTTGTCTGAGTGTGGGTGCCGTCAGTAAATCTTCAGTGGGAACTCTCAGAATATAACTGAAATCACAACACAACACAGTTACAGCAGTATATAACAACAACACAGTGAGATGACCAGGGCCATATGGAATGTTCAGACTTTTTTTGGATCATTCCGCACAAAAGTTTTTTGAGGAATCTGTGGAATTCCGCTGAATAGTTTTCAATGTGTTTCCATTTGTGAACAAATGTAAATGTATTTAAATAGTCTCAAAATGCTACCTGTCTATGCATAACTGCAGGTGAGAGAAGACTTCTGCTAATCATTTAAAAAGAGGCAGAGCCTACAGAGCAGCTTTGTTATTAATTATGTTACATAGATACTGTTTGAATACACCAGAGCAGAAACTCTGAATTCATTTGAACTAAAAGAAAATGTTATTTTGTATGGAATAAGTATATATTTGATTGTTTACAGTGTTACACATCAAAGTAAAATGGGCTTGTGTTAATAGGTTCTTATGATGAATTTAGTTGATATGAAGTAGGGGTGTGAATTGTCACTGGTCTCACGATTCAGTTTGATTACGGTTATCATGTCAACGATTCGATATCCCGATGCATTGCATTATCAATTTTAAATATTACTGCGCAAGTAAGTCTGTCTCCCTTACACTTTAAAGGTGTGATGAACTGGGCTTGTTTATTGTTTTATACTGCAGCATGAGGTCTACTTATGACGTTTGCATGGTTTTTACATTCAAATACATCAAAATCAAAAGTAATGGGATATTTTCTACACGGGTTTTGAGGCCGGCTCGTCAAACACACTGTTTAAATGGGCGTGCATTGAAGACTTGGAAGTAAACGCCCACTGCTATGATTGGGTAGCAGTTTGCGTAGTAAACTTAGTTGGAGCCTTCTGTGAATTTGGTTAGACACGTAACATTAGGTTACACATTATCAGGACATATCAAGCGATTTCTAACAAAGCAATAGTGACGCATAGTACAAATATCTTTTACTCACATAAAATTGCTGCGACATTCCTGTCGGATCCAATATTGACTGCACAGCACTGCTTTTTAATTTTAGTCTCTCCGTAAATCCAGCGCCTTGTTCACAAAGGAATCCATGGTGAAATGACACGAACAAATGCTCAATGTTTCACCCACGTGAGCAGGAACGTACTTAAAAACAAACTTCAACCACGCATTCCTAATATCAGAATCCGAAGGAAGCGACTGTGTTCTTCCACAACCAGGCGCTGCACAATATGTTGAATGTTTGTTGCTTGGTCGCTCTAAGTAAAAATAACAGTGAAAGAAGTCCTCACTTTTGCACATATGACATGGGGCTAGCCGCTCTCGAGAGCCCTTCGCTAAAGTGACAGGGTTGACAGATCGTCACAGAAAAAATAAGGAAATAAAGACAAGACAAAAGCAAAACTTAAAATGCAAATTGTTTATATATTTTATAAGACCAAAAATTCTTAAAATCTGCAACAGACCATTTATTAAGACCTAAGTGCCGGGGCTTTTGGATCTAAGACCAAACGACAAGCATAAAGGTGCTTATTAATAACAAACATGGCAACACAGTAAAAGAGAGCTGTGTGATGGAGCCTTCCAAGCATAAACACAACACAGCGCATATCAGCAGTTTAGTTTAAACTGAAGGATAAAACGAATCTTTAGCCGAAAAATGTGTCGCTATGATTACCAGTTTGTCGATCATCACAAATGCGGGATGCGACAAAAGACAACTGAAACCATTAAGAACAAGGCATTTGTCACGCCGCATCGGAATTTCTGTAGTCTATATAATAGGTTCTATAGTCTGTTGTCACGTCGAATTGCGCTGTTCGCGTGCGGTGTAGACAGGGTTGTTGCATTTCTTTCTCGTCTTTCTTGTCAAAGCCCTGAATATATGCTCCAGTGGCGTGTGCTTCTTTGATAATGTGAGTAGACGCTTTTAGACGCAACGTGGCATCTTTAACATGTCGATCATCTTAAACAACTTTAAAAATACATGAAAATGCGCTTTATTTACACGCACACTCATATGAACGAGGCAGAGAGAAAGAGTAACCTATTCTCATCAATTGCGTATAAATAACACGCTGTTGCAATATCATGTAATACATACGCCAAAGCTCAATTGTGTGTGCATGTGATAACCACTGGCACATAGACCCCTTTCTCGCCGACGTCACGCTTACGTAGGTAGGTAGGGCTGGGCGATATGGCAAAAAAGTAAACTCAATAGTTTTTTTCTATATTGATCGATAACGATATGTATTTCGATATAGATTTAATAAAAAAACTATTTAAAAGAATCTATTTTAAATACAGTTTATTAACAAAAGTTAACCTTTAACCAGTTAAAATTCAATTAAATTAATGCACTGTTGCAACACAGAGGATATTAGGCCATAAACAACATGTACCAGTTCATTCAGTCTCATTTTGACTCAATTGACTCGTTAAGTAAAGGGAGTGTTCATTCAGTACATTCAACCAATGAAAGGGCTCTGTTACTGTGTACATTCGAACGCTATTGGCTCAGCACCTGCGCACATACATAACGCTGCAATAACGTCTTGCTCGAGTAGTGGGATTTGTAGTACATTTCTTTAATCATGCAAGCATCTTACATACAAGGTTCAATATTTTAATGTGCACACAAACTCACTTCATTACATCTCTAATCTGTACAGGGCAGCGCTGGTTTGTTTCATAAGCACCAGCTCATGTTAGCAGATATGTTAACGATGGATATAAAAACGTTTGTGCTTGAGTTTCGAAGTAACTCGCTTGCAATTGTGCCTCAAGTTTGTTTTGTTTAACCGGCGATTGCAAAAAAAATTAAACACTTGATAAACCGCGTGATGACAACTCGAGGTTAGTTTCACCTTTGTTTCCGCTTCCAGTCATGTTTTCCTCCTTATGTTGAGTTTTCTTTGCCAAGTGCAGTATGAAATGGACTTTGTACATTGACGCGCATGATAAAAGCTGCACGCTGACTGACTGTTGTTGCGTTTATTTCTGCGTTCTGTTAGACTGTAAGATTAATCCATATCGAGTCAAAATGACAATAGCTTGTCATCGTTTTTGAAATACATTCTATCGCGATTCGATGATATCGTTTATCGGCACAGCCCTACGTCACGGCACTAGCTAGAGGCAAAACAAAGGGAAAACTGGAGGCGACCAATACAAACCAGCACAGATTTGGCTACATAAGGAGTTTAAAATATCATCTTGTGTTGTTTAGTGCCACAATCCACAGAATACAGTCTCCAATTTGATATTTTAACACATTCCCCTGCCATTGTCAAACAAAAACACTGACGACAGCTGTAGTTAAACACAATAAAACTAGCGGACTGAACAGAAACGATCATTAAACATTAAACTGCGTTTCACTTCTTAACACTTAAGATTATAAAACTACTGTCTTTTGTTGATGTGGATTATGATTTGGGTAAGTGTCTAAAAATATCTCACGTATGCCTAAATCATAAACTGGGGAACAATGTTATTTTTCACGCAAGTTAGCATCAGCTTTTGTACTCATAGGGTATGTTCGCTAACTTTGTTAGTTATACAACTAGCAACTATCGGTCAGAAACTAAACATTAAGGAAAGTGTTTGTCATTTTTCTTTACTTGTCACAAGTGCATTAGTATAAAGGGAGAGGGAACAGTGAGAATGTTATGTGTCAGGTTTGTGTTCAAGTAAATGCATTTGCTAACGGTTGCCACTGTTAGCACACGCAGACATCTATAGACGTATACGCTCTCAGGTTATCTTTACTATACATGCTTGGTTTCTCTGTCTGGTAGGTGTAGATGTCAGGCCACTTAACTGGAGATAATCCTGTCAGTTCGTCCCTGGATCCATTGAGTGAGCGCATACAAGTCAGCCAGGTTCATGGCGTTAAAGTTAACTTTTTCAAAAACAATCGCGGTCCTAGACAGTGAGTGACCTTACATGTTAAAACTTAATCAGATTTTTTCTAGTCATTGTCAAAAAGCAAGCAAACAAAACGTGCTACCTAGCATTAGAAATGCGGTCAGTGGGATCGTTCTGCCTCCAGCTAAGCTCCGCCCACAAAAACGTGTCACAATGTTTACTAACAGTAAAGGCGTCTATATGACGTAATAATGGATTATTTGTTTTTATGCATCGATCTAGTAAGCTAATAGTTCACATCGGCATTGCGATGCATAGTAAAAACCATTATTTTCAAGAGTACTAGAATTAAGGACACTTTTCCTCATGTTCACAACACAATGTAAAGATAACTTTAAATAAAATTTAACAAGAGCATTCGCCTGTCGCTCGTTCTTGCTGGGAACGGATTTGAAATGATCCTTTGTGTCTGAAGACAGATAAATTACCTTTTCTGAACTCCTCTGCGGTTAGTTTCTTTTAAAACGTCTCAAATATCAAACCGTTCATACTCAAAATGTGACAGCAAACAGCACATCCTAGTCATGCGTTCACGCTGTGTGTGTGTACGTGCTCTAAAATCTACAGAATTTTCTGCGGGCGCAGATTCTGGGTGAAGATGAGCGATAAAAGAACAAACTAACATACACAGCAGAGATTCAGTTCACACTCACAGCACATTCTGATGTTTTCATACTATATATTACACTCTCTCACTTTGATATAGCACGTTTTCATGAAAACACAGTAAAGATGAATCACTGTGTGTTATAATTCTAACACATACATCCACATGATTCAGAAAACACAAATGTACAACAAAGACCCTGAAGCAGGTGTTGATATCTGCTACTGATCTATTCCTGCGAAGGCAACTTTTCTCATGAAATCATTTTTAATCAGCTCTAGCGAAGGATGTTCTTCGTTTAGTGATAACTTTTTCAAAAATAATGAAGCTGGACCTGATTTTGTGCATTCATGCAACAAATTTTGAGAGTGTCACTTCTGTGTGTAGTTTTCTCACGTGTGTGATGTGAAGCGGTCAGATGACGGATCATTGACTAAATAAAATACGTCCATTGTAAAATACGGTGTTTTGCATTTGATGCATATATATTAAAACAATAGCCAGTAACACACACCTACTGTACCTGAGATCATCGTTTGTGCTGTGTATTATAGCAAATAATCAGACTAATCACACTTCCATGTAAACGGGAGCAAAGAGGAGTTCTCATGTCATGTAAACATGTCACTGCGATTATTGATCCACAGAGAATGTGTGAGAAGACTGCGGCTTGATCACCTCACAGAGCCAAATGTGGTTGTTAGTGTACTGTGTGTGAGTGTGTGTGTTACCGTAACACATCCACAGACGTCAGCGTATCAGGAACAGCTTCACAAAAAGAGCGTGTGAACTTGTCAAAAAGCTTCTCCATAACGCTGTGTTTCTCCTGTACACACACACACACACACACACACACACACACACACACACACACACACACACACACAGAGATGAGCGTGATGACAGCAGCGGAGCATCACTTGACAGTTCAGATGACTCTCACCTGAGCATGTAAACACACAATGAGCTGATAAAACACGTGAGCGTCACACGGGCTGTCAGACAGAGCACGTGTCCACAGGTCTATAGCTTTATCCGCACATCCTGAAGACACGTGAAGTTCAGAGGTGATGTCCAGCAGAGGACAGTAGAGTGGACACACAGCTAACAGACGCTCACACAACTCCACAGCCTCCTGACGTCTGAAAAAAACACCACACCACACGCGTGTCACTGAAGCACACAATCATCATCACAACACACACGTGTGCACTCTCTCCATACCTGTCCAGCTGTCTGTAGAGATGAATGAGATTCCAGTGAAGAGAGAAACACGTCTGAATCTGCTCGCTGGACGATAACCGCTCATCTGTGCACTTCATCACAGCATCTACACAAAACACACATTCACCGTCTCCACACGCTAAACTTTTTTGACATCACACAGACGTGTCCATTTACTGCAAACAGGTTTCACCTTGAAAGAGACTTATGATGACGTCAGCGGGAGTGTGAAAGCCTGACGCCGCTCTCCAGGGAATGAGGAACACATCTGCACACACTATCCGGGCAGGGTTGGAGTTGGCGGGATCGTACAGACACGACGGCAGACGTCTGAATTCAGTCAGGTGGATATACGACAACCACATCAGACAGCGGTGCGTCGCAGTTAAGCCATCGGCCACGCTCGGTCTGGACTCTGAATACAGCGCGCTCTAAAACGCAAGAGTCCAAATCATACAACAGATCACAAGACAAAAGCAGAGCAAATGTCAGCCGCGCCTTCACACCTTCAGTATGTTGAGAGCGTTGTGCGGTCGACCCGTGAACACGCTGAGCTGAACTCTGAACGACAGCGTCTCGAACAGCTGAAACGAGCCTATCTCTGACCCGCCGTCACGTGACATCTCCAGCAGATGAGAAATCAGACGAGCGCACACGTAATCTTTCCCTTCGAAAGCGCTCTCCACGCTCATGTACTGAAAGAGAAGAACAAAAGCGATGAAATGCACGTCGCCCTCTAGAGCGGCCCAAACGCACACGCGTGAGCGGAGGTCAACTCACGGTCCACCAGACGTTATCATGCGGCGAATGCTCGACGGCCATCTCGCACATCTCCTGAAGCTCATCCCTGCTGCCTCGTCGAGAGAAGAGCTTCAGATAATGACACCACACCTCAGCGTCCTCGCGGTTGTCCTCCAGAGCTCGAGACAGCGTGTTCAATGCCGCATCCAGACACTCTGACACTGAGCTACACAGACACACACACACACACACACAACAGATGACGCACAACAGATCATCGCACACAGATGATGTCAGAGTAATGTCACTCACGTGTCTTTCTGGTTGAGATATTTGAAGGCCAGTTTGATCCACAGCTGAACATCATTGGGACTCTCCAGCACGCTGGTCTCCAGATTACTGATGTCATCCGTCTCGCTGTCGAAATATCTCTTATCATCCTGAGTGACACACACGTCAGTGGACGGCCACCGCTCCCGAACGGCAGCATCTGTCAGACACACACACACACACGACATCACACCATCGCTCAAACATGCCGTCTGTCATTACACACGTCAAGCGCAGAAGATGAAAGAGTAGAGGTGATTCTGACCGTGTTGCTGAACAGGAACTGTAACGTCCACACCGTTGTGATGTTCATCATCCTGAGCATCTGTTTTCGATGTCGGCGCTTCAGGTCTCCACCTCCTCTGAGCTTTATATGTGGTGAACGGAGGAACTGAGAGAGAGAAACAAGCATCCATCAGTCTCAAAGTAAACCTCTCAAACACAGACAGGAGGTGTCAGCACGAGCACTCACTGTGTCTCAAACTCTCATTGACTTTGCTCATGAGCAGAACAGCCTTCTGGTCGGTTCCCATCCGGTCCTTGTTGGGCCCGAACAGCCTCTTCATGTATTTCTCTGTGGACATCAGTGTCACAGTTAGCTGATCATTGAGTGATGAACGAAAGAAGGACAGGATGTGATGTTACCTGTGGCGCTGCTGATGTCACTGGTGCTGCTGGTGGCCTCACAGCCGATCAGAGGAAGACTGTAGGACAGGATATCCTGAAAGAGCTGACTGTCCGTGAGCATGCAGTTTCTCATGTGCTGCCTGAAACACACACACAGTGTAAGAATGTGTAGAGAGCAGAGTGTCAGACAGTGACGGATCACACGTACCACAGGCACTCGTCATCATTACACGTGCCAGTCAAGTCAAAGCGACAGAAACACTTCTTGGGCTGAATGATGTTGCTGTAGGTCAGCGAGCGCAGGGAGAGCTTCTCTTTGGTCCGGTAATACGGGCTGAACCTGTTAAACGTGTGAAAGCACAAAGTGACATCATGACATCTCATGAGACATTGATGCCAGTAATTGAGCGCTTTTCCACAATCACCTCGAACCGTTCTAAGCTGACTCGGCACAACATGATTACAAACCGTTCTCAGCCCGGAATTTTCAGCATGATTGTGCCGACAGAATGCGTCTAGCGACGTCGCCACTCAGGACTGGTCACTCGTCCAGTAGCCAAAATAGTTAGCAGGTTAACATCTGGAGCTGGAGGGGTTTTCGAGTCATAGCTCAGTCTCTTGAGTTACCAAGGCAGCGAGTGACAGAGTGGAACGGTCACACGACAAGAACGGTTCAGCATGATGTTGGAAAAGCACTCAATGATGTCTGACGTCATTGCACCTGTAAGACTTGAAGAGCAGTAGAGGACTGCGATACGGTCTAAATGGCTCGGCTTTAGTTTCCGTTCTGTTCTGATGAGCCACTGCCGGATCAAAGTCCATCTGCGGCACCTGCGCGAGACACAACGAGATCGCTGAAACATTTGAACCGCCGTGTCGTGACACGAGCGTTGAAGTTGTGTCTTTACCTTGGCCGGAGTCTGGACGTGATCGGCAAGCCAGCGGAGCGAGCGCGTCTCTTCCCACAGGACGTCAGACAGTCTGCCGCACATCTGATATCTCTGTCTGAGATCCTCAACGTTTAACCCTGGCAGGAGCTCGGGCAGACCGCCGGCGGCGCTGTCGCAGGAAGAGGCTTTAGCATGTTTGACGGGCACCAGAGATGCGGCAGGACTCTCCAGATGACTCAGGTTGGGTTTGGTGAAGGAGCCGGACTCACGGAAGGATCGCCGGCGGTTGGCAGTGGTTGTGGGAATCTGCTGCACGTCGTCTTCAGCCTCCACATCCTCACTGGACAGAATGAGTTTGTCCTGCGTCAGGTCGTGCAGCGAGGGCTGAGGTAACGGAAAGGCCTGCGGGGCGGCGGCACGCGGCTCAGCCTGACGTAACGCCTGAGCCTTCTTCAGCTTCTCGATCTTTCTGGCGTACTCCGACTCCAGCTGCTGCAAGCGCTTCTTCTGCGCGATGAGCTCGGCGTAATGAGTGTCCGAGTAATCCATACGCCGGACCTTCAGCGGCTACAAAACACCACAGCGGTTACACAATGGCTTTACACCATCACCGATTGAATGGCGTGTGCCGTGCGCTCACCGAGTGCTGAAGAGCTGCAGGTTTACAGCGTTTGAACATCTGAACATGAGCCAGATCTTTCTCCAGCTTCATACACTGATTCTTCTTCACAGTCACACGATGCTGAACTCTCTGAACCTGCACACAGACACATACACATACAGCAAACACAAAACGCAGCTCTAGTGTTGTGAGTCTTTACCGTGCACCGGTGAAGGTTGTTTTACACATGCCAGATGTGTGTCAGGGTGTTCATGGGATATTTCCCACACAGACCTGTTCATGAAGCTTCTTGAGCAGGAGTCTGTTAGCGTTGGCGATCTTCTCGGAGGCGAGCAGTTGCTCTTTCAGACGCATGACTTTAGCTTCAGCTGTTTTTAGAGCTTCTCTCTTCTTCATCTCCTGCTGCTGGAGCTGCTTCAACAGACTCTCATCTGCAGTCAACTGACTTCTACACACAATATTTACAATCATTGTTAGTGTGTGTGTGCGTGCGTTTAAGACACCTGATCTACATGATGTTTATGCAAGGGATAAACCACAGCTAGCCGTGCATTAAAGGGTTGAGGCCAAGAAGCAGAGGGTGGTTGCCTCTGCAAAGATACTTTAACGCATGGCTAGCTGTGGATTATCCAGCTTATACCATGGTTATTTGCCAAGTTAAAGCTGTTATTGATGTTTATAGTGTAATTTTTGACCAGACAGGTGAAAATGACAATTATTTTGTCAGTTAATTTAAAATGTTATCAAACTGACTGCAACTACCCGTGCATTAAACGGTTTTAATGCACACCTTCAAGCCAATCAGAATCATGTATTCAAACAGACCATGGTATAGTTGAAAATGTAAAAGTGTGTGTAATGGTAAGCTATAAAAATAATTTTGACTATGGAAAAAAAACTTGAAACGTGTGTGTGTTGCAGAGGGACTGACGTGTGTTCACTGTATTTCTCTTGAAGATCTGAAGCTCTTGTCATGAGGTCCAGCTCGGAGTCTGAACCCACAGGAGACGAAACGGCCAGCTTGCTGGTCCTGCATCACATGACATGACAAACACTTACTGCACTCCAGTGATCACAACAACAGTGTTCACAATATCAACAGACAGATCCATCCATCCATCCATCCAGTGTTTGTGCTCAAGAGAGTGAAGTGTTTCTTAAACATCTGACTGTACCTGATCATCTCATCTCTGATCTTCACTGGATTGTTCTCCTTCTCTGAAACGGAATGCTTTGGTTTGGCTGCCTGAAGAAAAACATCACGTGTCAAAATGTCATGTAAAAGGAGGTGACACGTGTGTGTTTCAGTCACATCACACCACACACGCACGCTCGCACCTCAACAGTCCTGCGAGCTTCTTTAATCATAGACTCCAGTCCTCCAAACACGCTGGGAGTGGAGCTGCAGCTCTCTCCGTCTGAATCACTGTCATCAGATGCATTCAGACGCACCACCACAGTCTTGTGTCGAGGTAACTAACAAACACACAAAGAAAAACACACACACATACACATCAGATTCTCATCGACTGATTGGCACAACACCACCACCAGCACAAACTCACCACAAACTGAGCTTTGGGAACAGGATGAGCGCGCACAAACTTCAGTACTCGAGTGTTAGAGACGATTGTGTTCAGGCTGACGGCTGTCAGATTGTTTCTGGTGTTGGGACGAACCACTGATCTGAGAACAGGAGACGGCGGCCCGCTGCTACTGGACGCATCCTACAAACACAAATCTCAGTGTGATGAAGACAATTCAGCCGAAGCAGAACAAACCTCAGTTTTAAATACCTCTTACGTTCTTGTGTAAGTGATGTTCACTCGCAGTGCACGAGTGCCAAGATGTCTCACCTCAACTTTAACAGCTCGTTTGTTGGCCAGAGACTTGAGTAACTCTTCTCTCAGCAGCATCTCCTCCTCCTCTTCCTCATCAGCAAATGGAGGTTTGGGCGGCTGCTCCGTCTCATCAGGAGGGGGCAGAGGGGGTAAAGGAGGGGGAGGAGCCGAACTGAAAAGCTCCACCTGCTGTCCCAAACCCTGAGGCGTGTGATAACACAAGATATGAGCAGAAGAAAACTAACAGACATACAGGAAGACGGCAGGTGAGATTGTAACTCTACCTGTCTGACAGGTGTGGACTCCAGAGGAAAGCCAACAAACACATCACGAGATGGTGAGGAGGCTGAAAAAAAAACAACCACAGTCAGCTGAAATCATATAACTGCTCACATGACTCTGACTCTACTGTCGCAAGTCCAGTACGGTGTACCACAGGGCTCATCTTAGGGCCTCTGCTCTTCGCATTATACATGCTACCTCTAGGAGATATAATAAAGCGACACGGAGTTAGCTTTCACTGTTATGCTGATGATACTCAACTTTATATTTCCTCGAAGCCTCATGAAACACAGCAGTTCCATCGAATAATGGAATGCATAGTCGATATAAAAAACTGGATGAGTAACAACTTTTTATTACTGAACTCGGACAAAACGGAAGTGTTACTTATTGGACCGAAAACTGCTATAAGTAACAACCAAGAATACTGTTTAACTATTGACGGATGTTCCATAAAACCCTCGTCGTCAGCAAAGAATCTTGGCGTTCTATTCGATAGTAATCTGTCATTTGAGAGCCACGTCGCCAACACCTGTAAAATTGCGTTTTTCCATCTTAAGAATATATCTAAACTACGTCATATGCTGTCAATGTCAGATGCAGAGAAGTTAATTCATGCATTCATGACATCAAGACTAGATTACTGTAATGCACTGTTAGGTGGTTGCCCTGCAGGCTTATTACAAAAACTCCAATTGGTCAAAAACGCGGCAGCTCGAGTTCTTACACGTACAAAAAAGTATGAACATATTAGCCCGGTTCTGTCAACCTTGCACTGGTTACCTATAAAGCATCGCGTTAACTTTAAAATCTTGCTTATTACCTATAAAGCCTTACATGGTTTAGCTCCTCAGTACTTGAATGAACTCCTTTTGTATTACAGTCCTTCACGTGCATTACGCTCTCAGGCGTCCTGTCAGTTGGTAATACCTAGAATTTCAAAATCAAGTGCAGGTGGTAGATCCTTTTCCTATCTAGCGCCTAAACTTTGGAATAGTCTTCCCTGCACTGTCCGGGAGGCAGACACACTCTGTCAGTTTAAATCTAGACTAAAGACGCATCTTTTTAATCTTGCATACACTACTCTTCCATAATATAAATCCTCTGAGGGTTTAGGCTGCATTAGTTAGATCAACCGGAACCAAAAACACAACTGATGTACTTGTTGCATCAAAGAGTACAGAACAGTACTCTACTCTCAGCCAGTCTTGTCTCATTGTTCCAAGGTTACCACAGCGAGCAGGATGCAGTTCATGGCCTGACCTGATGGTAGAGCGGAGAATGGGAAGTGGGGACCTGACAAGAGCTGAGATGATAGAGCTGGATAAAGAAGGACGCGGTCTCTTGACATGTCTTCACCACAAAATTTCAAATGCTATTAGATTATTAATGATAATCTTAAACTATAATTTATTTTATTATTAAGTTTATTTATTTTATTTAGCCTTGTTGTGCAAGCTCTCTGGAGCTTGTGCAGAGGCAGCAGCTTTTGCCAGAGGGGAACTGGAATCCCCTGGTTGGGCCTGGGTTCTCCTGAGTTTTTTTTTCTCGATTAGAGTTTTGGGTTCCTCGCCACCGTTTGCATACTGTTTTTGCACTATCTGCCTGACCGGGGGGCTGCTTTAGAATTTTGAAGTTTTACTTAATTAATATTGCATATAGGAATTTATAGTCTGTTATATTTGACCTGTGCTTCTCTCTCCTTTATCCTAAATGTGTGCTCTCACTGAGCGTGTGTGTGTGTGTGTGTGTGCGTACTTGTCTGTGTACGTACGTGTGTGTGTGTGTTGTGTGTGTGTGCGTGCACATCCGTGTGTGTGTCTATGTCTATGTGTGTTAGTACGTGTGCATATTGTGTGTGTGGAGTGTTTTGTATGTGGGTATGTCTGTCTTCTGTGTTTTCAACCTTTTCTTGTTTTTGCAGGTACAACTTTAATTATTTTGCTTATAGTCAATATGTCTCATGTACAGCTGCTTTGTAACAATGAAAATTGTAAAAGCGCTATATAAATAAAGTTGAGTTGAGAGTTGAGTACTGTACCTGGAGAGTTCGTTTCACTGTCTGTCTCCATGGCGACCTCATCATAGTTATCATACTGATAGAGATTTCCTGATGTGTCAAGAGTCTGTTTAACCACTTTCCTGTGATCAGCATCTGAAGACTGATAATGCTGATATTAAAACAAAACTATACATGTGATGATCATTATATTCACATCATCATGAACATGTCTCATAGAAGTATACATTACACACTATTATTATTCACTCATTCTTCATGACCACTAACAGTCACGTGTTTGAACCCACGAGAGTTCTGTGTGAGCGACTCAAGGATACTCCAAAAATAAACAAATCTGTCAAGAATTACTCGGCCTCAAGTGGTTGGACAACCCTTGGACCTCTGTTTATCTTTAGAACGCAAATGAAGAGAGTTTTGATGAGGTCTGGGAGCTTTCTGCCTCCCCCATACACTTAAAGCCAAGAAAGTGAGTAAAGACATCATTGAAACAGTCCATGTGAATCCAGTGTCAGTCTCAAATGCATGTCCGGAAGACCACGTGAAGCATGCGTGTGGTGCTGACGTAGAACACCGGCTCCTGCTCAACACGTATGCATTGCATGCTCTCGTGGATGCGTGTTGGAAGTTGATGTGTTGAATCAGGTTTTTGTTTTTGTTTCCGCACAAAAAGTATCCTTGTCGCTTTATATAGTTAAAGCTGAACCACTGGCGTCACATGGACTATTTCCATGATATCTTTACTCACTTTCTGGGCTTTGAAAGTCAGTTGTGTTGCAGTCTATGGGGGGGGTCATGAAGCTCCGGGACATCATCAAAACTATCTTCATTTGGGTTCTGAAGATAAACGGAGGATGGTCATGACACTGGATATCACTTCGCACATAATACTGGACTGTAAGTGACACAGGACAACGCAACCACCCTTATATTATTATCAATGAAACTCTACAACTTCATCATAATAGCACATTCAAGTGTTTAAAATCAGACTGCACAACAACAAATCACTTCAGTGAAACACACACACACACCACAGCTAAACAACAAAATGAAAATGAAGAGTTACCTTGCTTCGTGATCGATGTGTGGACCCCACCAGCTTCATGAAGCGATTATACTGCTCATCCTGATTGGACAGATCCCTGATCTTGCGGATCTCATCCTCCCTCCTCTTCCTCTCCTCCTCTTCCTCCTTCTTGTGTGTCTGCTGCTCATGTTTAAGTTTCCATGTGCGCAGCTGCTGCTTTCTCAATGCCTGCTTATCTACAACAAACACACACACATTAACATCTGCATGTGTCTCGCTCTCATGTGTGCATGTGTCTCGCTCTCTCACGTGTGTGCACGTGTCTCGCTCTCTCACGTGTGTGCACGTGTCTCGCTCTCTCACGTGTGTGCACGTGTCTCGCTCTCACGTGTGTGCACGTGTCTCGCTCTCACGTGTGTGTACGTGTCTCGCTCTCACGTGTGTGTATGTGTCTCGCTCTCACGTGTGTGTATGTGTCTCGCTCTCACGTGTGTGCATGTGTCTGACTCTCACGTGTGTGCATGTGTCTCGCTCTCACGTGTGTGCATGTGTCTGACTCTCACGTGTGTGCATGTGTCTCGCACTCACGTGTGTGCATGTGTCTCGCTCTCATGTGTGCATGTGTCTCGCTCTCATGTGTGCATGTGTCTCGCTCTCATGTGTGCATGTGTCTCGCTCTCATGTGTGCATGTGTCTCGCTCTCATGTGTGCATGTGTCTCGCTCTCACGTGTGTGCATGTGTCTCGCTCTCATGTGTGTGCATGTGAACGTGTTGGTCAGGAGTGAACACATGTGAATGTGTCTTACTCAGGTGAGCAGCTTTCTTGGCTCTGGCCGCAGGTTTGGCAGCTCGTGGTCTCTCCTGTGATCTGCACACAGTGTTTCCTCGGCAGGTAACTTTGTTTCTTTCACATGGAGAAGTGCTTTTGTTCTGAGACACTGTAACAGCTTTAGTGATCTTCTCTCGGCTCTCCATCATCACCTGCTGCTCCTTCTGCTGCCACTTTCTGCTGGCCGACTGCAAAGCCAAGAGTCGCAGCTGCAGCTCTGACAAATCATCCTCATCCTCCCTCACCTGATACATTTACAATACAATAAATTATACAATTGTGATTTTATGGATATGTTCGGGCTGGGCTATATACCGGTTCATACCGAATACCGGTGTGTATTTTTGTTATGATATGAATTTTTAATATACCGCATTACAGGTGTATGTCGCTTAAACAACGTGCGGAATGCAGCGCAGCGTGACACTGTTTCAGTGGGGTCCCTTTTCACTGTTGCACTGTGACCGGCCATTCACACAGAATGCGTCTTTGTATGCCGCAGCACTACTTTATCATAATTTTTCTATATAAACATGAGCTAAATGGAGGCGTTTGGATGTCTGCGTGCGTCTCGCGCATGAGCAGTAATGTTACATATTTCTTTCCCGTCGCAATGGGAGCGCGCACCTCGCGGCTGAACAGCAGCACAAGTGTAACAATTGCAACAACGTTATATTAAATATACTCACGAACAAACATTTTCAAAAAGCGATCGTGTTCCCCTCATATCTGCTCAATATAAGCATATAATATGATGTGTTTCTAGTTTGAACTGTTTCTCTATATGCTTTGATGAGAAATAAGGGTCAGTAAGGAGGATTGACAGCATGATGATGCGATCGTTTTCCTCTCACATATCTAATTCAAGCCTTTGTTTTATGATTAAAAAATATGATTTCAGGAAATCATGAAGCCATTGTGACTATGTAAAACACAACAGACATCACATGCATGTTTTAATGGTACAATTGTTACTATTCTGCTCTTCTGAAATAAAGCTCTTCTGATTTTGTATTCAACTATTAATTTCTGGGTGGATACTCCTAACTCTTGAAGTAAGGAAAAAAGTTAATTTCGAGCCCTGTTCTCTATTTATTTGCTTAAATATTATGTATGCAAGTTACCTTCGCATGCTATTCAGTTGTTAAAGAAGTCTAAACTTTGCAGTTATTATAGGGGATACTGTCACCGTGACAGTATAAAAGGGCATTTTTAGTCAATCAACAGCACTATTTCCTCTCTCAATCAGTAGAAAATGTGGTTTAAAAAATACCACCTAGGATATGTACATGGTGTGGTAACCGCGAGAATTCAACATGTTCAGATCTGAGCAGTCTTTCTCACACAGAAGGTTTATATCTACAAAAAAAACATAAGTGAATCAGTATTTGGCTTTACCTTCATATACTTTTAAATGTAAACAGTGTTTAAGTTTATAACTAAGCCTCTTCACTTGCTTTACTATTAACATAGTTGTAATGAGGGCTGTCCGCATAACTTAATTCATTTTGAGCACCCGGTTTAAAAAAAGTCTGTGATTAGGGCTGTCACGATTATTAAATAATCGGATCATCGCAATTATCGCACATCTCTATAGAAGACACTAGGGGGAGCTGTAGTGTATCTGCATATTACATATTTTAGTGTATATATTGTTACTTAAGCATGGTAATACTTGTCAAATGTACCACCACAACACAATCACTTAAAAAAGTCTAAAACATATACAAATTACCTGCAGTACAATTTAATATTATTTAAGCAAATCTCAGTGTGAAAACCAGTCTACCAAAATTTCATTAACACACAAGTAAAATTTTACTGTAGTCTTGCAAGTGAGAAAAAAAACTGACTAGAAGCTTTTCTATGACCGATAGCATTTTAATGGTGGCTTCAATTCACACCTGATCAGTTTACTTCATTTACAAGTATTTGGTGGTTGTATTATTGCCAGGTAAAACCCTAAACCTTAAATATATGATGACCCAATTTTTTCCGATGTATTTCCAAGAAAAAAACATAGTCTTGTATTCAGAACAATATGGTCGTTTCAATCGCTGAATCAAAAATGTATGAGAATTAAATGTCAAAGCTCAAAAACAGACAATTAATCGTCATAATCGCCAAAGCCCTAAAACAGACAATTAATCGCCATAATCGCAATGATTTATTAGACAATTAATCTTCAATCAAATTTCATAATCGTGACAGCCCTATCTGTGATTACATTATTATGTGTCAAGTACTCATGAATATGCAACAAACAAAGAATGTCAATTGCGCTTAAACACTTTACATTAGAAGCAATGCGTGTGCCTCAGCACAACTGCCTCTCTCTCAGTTTAGTGTGCACATGCTAGAGAAAGCGCATCCTCGCATATTTCTGAACTCACACTGCTGCGTAAAGCTGTCTCTAGATGCGACAAACTCGCTCGTGTTTAATATCAGAAAATCTCACAATGATAGAACAATGGGTCTCATTCACAAATATTTGCGTAGGTTATTCATATTTATACGCACATTTGAACCTCTCACCTTCCGCCTAATTCACAACACGTGCATACACACATGAATTTGTTCTTAAAGGAGTAGTTCATTTTCATAATATTTACTCACCCACATGTCATCCAAGATGTTTATGTATTTGTTTCTTTAGTCAAAAGGAAATTAAGGTTTTTGATGAAAACATTCCAGGATTTTTCTGCATATAGTGGACTTCAATGGACTCCAAATGTTTGAAGGTCAAAATGACAGTTTCAGTGCAGCTTCAAAAGGCTTTAAACGATACCAGACGATGAATAAGGGTAGAGATGCACCGATTGCAATTTTCTTTGCCAATTCCGGTTTCCGATTTTATCATAAGTGAAACCTACCGATTCCGATTTTTGCCGATTCCGATTTTCTATCCACAAACTATAATTGACAGTATACTGTATATAAAACCATATTAACTTTTCTTCAATGCACTTTTTTTTCATTACATAAATGAATGAACATTACAATTTCCCTAAATGCAGTTCTCCAAGCTGCATTAAATTACAGAATCTTCTCTTTCCCAAACAACTCTTAAATTGAAGAACTCTGTGACTGAAAAGAAGTACAAATAATAAAATATAACTAAACATGTCACTTAATTTACCTTTTTCATTTTTGTACTCATCTCACAAAAGTCTAAGATAACAATAAAATACTTCAACTTTATTCTCGTCTGTTTCTGTTTATGAAACTAATATTGCTTTATTTCATTTTTTCTGAAATGTAAAATAAATTGTCTTTATCTTGGGTCTGTAGTATTAAAAGAAGTGGGTTGATTTTTGCTGCAACTTCAATAAAAAAGTTAAAAATCTTATGAGTGAATTCTACTCTAAAGATGTATATGTATTTGCAGTTTTTTGTGTTAGTAAAGAACTCAGATATCAGATATATATCACATATATTGGTTGATTTATTCATTTTTTTATATTTTGGATTTTTAAAAACAAGCAGAATTCATGTTGAATGTCATTTTACCTAGGTGGAATTACCACAGTTTTAACGTAAGACAAGCAATCAGGTTGAATGGAATTTACGTTTGTTTTACACAGAGTGAACAACTTCAACATGAGTTTAGCATGTGTCAGAGTTTAGCATCACTGTTAGCATACATACCCCATGTAGACGGAGCAGCGAGAGATGAACTACAGTCTGTACAGTACATGATGCGTGTGCACACGCGTGCAGTCAGCGGATATGAGAGATGCGCGTCAGTCAGCAGAGACTTGCGGTACGGTGGACACACATGCGAGTATAAACGAGCCGTGAAAGACAGGCCGTGCGCACACACGTTTACATGTTTACTTGCGGCTTTGAGTGTACTGACGGCTGTGACGTTCTTGCCCGCATCACAGGCAACAGAAGATCGGCTTGGAATCGGCGAGACGTGAGACTGACCGGCCGGTCACCGGTCATAGTGCTGCATTCGACACCATTGACCACAGCACACTCCTACATAGACTCGAAAATTACATCGGCATTAAAGGAATAGCTTTGAAATGGTTTAAATCTTATTTATCCGACCGTTTTCAATTTGTAGCAATAAACAATGAGGTGTCACGCAAATCGCAAGTCCAGTACGGTGTACCACAGGGCTCAGTCTTAGGGCCTCTGCTCTTTGCATTATACATGCTACCTCTAGGAGATATAATAAAGCGACACGGAGTTAGCTTTCACTGTTATGCTGATGATACTCAACTTTATATTTCTTCGAAGCCTCATGAAACGCAGCAGTTCCATCGAATAACGGAATGCATAGTCGATATAAAAAACTGGATGAGTAACAACTTTTTATTACTGAACTCGGACAAAACGGAAGTGTTACTTATTGGACCGAAAACCGCCATACGTAACAACCAAGAATACTGCTTTACTATTGACGGATGTTCCATAAAACCCTCGTTGTCAGCTAAGAATCTTGGCGTTTTGTTCGATAGTAATCTGTCATTTGAGAGCCACGTCGCCAACACCTGTAAAATTGTGTTTTTCCATCTTAAGAATATATCTAAACTACGTCATATGCTGTCAATGTCAGATGCAGAGAAGTTAATTCATGCATTCATGACATCAAGACTAGATTACTGTAATGCACTGTTAGGTGGTTGCCCTGCAGGCTTATTACAAAAACTCCAACTGGTCCAAAACGGCAGCTCGAGTTCTTACACTTACAAAAAAGTATGAACATATTAGCCCGGTTCTGTCAACCTTGCACTGGTTACCTATAAAGCATCGCGTTAACTTCAAAATCTTGCTTATTACCTATAAAGCCCTACATGGTTTAGCTCCTCAGTACTTGAGTGAACTCCTCTTGTATTACAGTCCTTCTCGTGCATTACGCTCTCAGGCGTCCTGTCACAGTTGGTAATACCTAGAATTTCAAAATCAAGTGCAGGTGGTAGATCCTTTTCCTATCTAGCGCCTAAACTGTGGAATAGTCTTCCCTGCACTGTCCGGGAGGCAGACACACTCTGTCAGTTTAAATCTAGACTAAAGACGCATCTTTCTAGGACGTTTTCACACATAAGGGTTTGTTTCGGAACCTGGTGCATTTTCCCTCTTGGTTCGGTTCGTTTAGGCATATGTGAACACGGCAATCGCGCTAAGATCCGCCCCAAAACAATCGCCCGATTGCAAACGAACTCTGGAGCGATTCGCTAGACGTGTGTGAAAGCCATCCGACCCAACAAACCAGACTGTATCATAATGTATGATGGGTAATTACGTAAAGTTGCGTGACGCAAAAGGGATTGTTTTGCTAATGGCTCACTGTAACAATATTCAAAGTAAGGAAGGAAGAAGGCGGGAACTGGCGAACGTTAAACCAAACTTTTAATAAAATAAACAAACAACAAAACGAAAGTAAAGTACCGACAGCTCCCTCACGGTCGACTGCCGGCCACACAAACATAATAAAACTAGTGCTGTCAATCGATTAAAAAAAATAATCTGATTAATCACACATTTTCTGTGATTAATCACGATTAATCACACATAATACAATTTTAAAATACACTTTTACATTTGAATAATTTCACATTTAATCTTCAAATTGATGTAGAAACAACATATTTCTTTAACAGCGTCATTTTATGAATGAAAGAAAACATTTTGATATTAGTACTGTAACTGATGTCTCTATTAAATTGATTATTTTAACTTTAATTATAGCCATTCAACAATATAATTGAGAGCTATCATGAAATATACAGAAATTGAAGGAAGTTCTCAAACACTTTACAGTCTTTAATGCTAAATTATAAATTAAATGCAGAAGAATTCTCATTAAAGCTACAAAATAACATTGATTTCTTCTTTTATTTTGTTCTTTGATTAACATTAGTGACAGGAGTCACAGCAGCACGTTTAAGAACGTGGCCCCTTTAAGAGCTGTCTCAGTACGCAGATCTGACCGTCACCGCACTCCCATTTTCACAACTCTTTGCATTCATTTAAGATTTTATTTTACACTTTGAAGTCTTAAAACGGGCTTTCTGACATAATCTTGTATGGTTTTATCCATTCAAGCACGAAAGAGAACTTAACACGATTGCGCTGTCTGACGGAGATTCACCAACGCAGCCTTCAGCCCATGACCATTTACACCAGACTGGACCTCGCGTTGCGTTTTGCCGCGTCCCACAGTTTAGAAGCTGTCTATCTTCATTGAACGCATCAAAGCAACTGTTTAAAATCGCGATTAAGTTTTAAAAGCCTGTACACCAGGGGTCTTCAACTACTTTTCTTTGAGGGCCAGACTCCAAAAGTATAAATAGGATGCGGGCCAGTTTTTTTACCATATCCTCATTTCTTCTGTTATTTTGTATTTCTGTTATTTATTTCGTTTTGTTCCTTTTATACTGTTTTTGTTGCTGTTACTTATAGGCCATATATTAAAACATGCACACAAATATTGCATCCAGTATTTGTGCCTTTTCATGATATAACATTAAAAAGGAAATTGTCTTTTTAACTGTATTTTATATTCCTTAATGCATTACTTTGCCCAAAAATTGCTACTAATTTACTCACCCACAGTTCTCCAGTACATCCAAGATGTGGGTGGTATTGTTTTTTCAAGAAGACATTTGGTTGAATTAATTAAAGTTAAATCAATAAAAGTAAAAAACGCAAATACATTCAACACAAAAGTAATCCCTGCCCCTTGTGACGTTAAATAAGCGTCTTATAAATCAGTTAATTGATCTGTGCAAGAAACTGAACGCTATTATCACATCTTGGGGTGAATTCCGATCGCATTCATGTGCCCCACGCACTTATAGGGCAGAGCCTTTGTATAGTGCGAGTTCTGGGGGGAGATGAACAGCTGTTTTTCGTAAATATAGCCATTATTCATAATGAATGCAGTAATAAAAACAACACCATTTTCCCCTTATCTGAGACAACCGTTCACATGGTGTATCCTTCCAACAGTTAGCCTACTTTCAATTGCAGGAAACGCGTTTTAGAACACGACCTATCGCGTGCGCAAACCGATTGCCTGTGGCTGTGCAATGCATTGCTGATTATAACGTTGTAAATAACATTAAGTTTCTTGGACTGACCGATCAAATCCCTTTATAAGCAGGGCTCTAGACTAACTTTTTGCACTGGTTGCACTGGTGCGCCTAACTTTTTTTCTTAGGTGCACCAGCACAAAAGTTAGGTGCACCCAAATTTTCGACCACATCGCATTTAACACCACAGTTTTACAAGTTCACTTTTTTTTTAAATCGCTGTCCATATAGGCAATATTGACTTGTAAATAATTAACTAACAATCTACCACAGCGAGCAGTATGCAGTTCATGCCCAGACCTGATGGTAGAGCGGAGAATGGGAAGCAGCAACCTCACAAGAGCTGAGATGATAGAGCTGGATAAAGAAGGATGCGGTCACCTGACACGTCTTCACTACAAAATTTCAAATGCTATTAGATTATTAATGATAATCTTAAATCTATAATTTACCTCATTAGTAAGTTTATTTATTTTATTTAGCCTTGTTGTGCAAGCTCTCTGGAGCTTGTGCAGAGGCAGCAGCTTTTGCCAGAAGGGAACTGGAATCCTCTGGTTGGGCCTGGGTTCTCCTGAGGTTTTTTTTCTCGATTAGAGTTTTGGGTTCCTCGCCACCATTTGTATACTGTTTTGCACTATTTGCCTTGCCTAGAATTTTAAAGTTTTACTTAATTAATATTGCATATAGGTATTTATAGCCTGTTTAATATTTGACCAATGTTTCTCTCTCCTTTATCTTACATGTGTGCTCTCACTGTGCGTGTCTGTGTGTGTTAGTACGTGTGCATATTGTGTGTGTGGAGTGTTTTGTATGTGGGTATGTCTGTCTTCTGTGTTTTCACCGTCTTCTGTGTTTTCACATTCTTCTTGTTTTTACAGGTATAACTAATTGTTTTGCTTATAGTCAATATGTCTCATGTACAGCTGCTTTGTAAACAATGAAAATTGTAAAAAGCACTATATAAATAAAGTTGAGTTGAGTTATTTAGCGAAACGATGGAACATTTTCTAAAAAAAATTAAAATGTATATGCTTTATAAACACAAATGCTCGCCTTGTTCTGTTCTGCAATGCGCGTTCATGACTTACGCAATTACGTTGAAAAGGTCACGCTTACATTCTTTTTATTTTATTTATACATTTTTAATTCTCACATATATAATTAAATCTTAAAGCTATTATTTGACATTTCTTAAAGTTAGTGTTTGTATTTTGTTCAAACGCTTGTGTAGTGTTAAAAAAAGAAAAGAAACAGGAAGCTCTTCTGGACCAGCGTTGCTCACGTCTTTAGAAGTGATCTATACAAATAAAGTTATTTTGAGTGTAGAAGCACCTCCTTAAAACACACTGGCTTTGGACACATTATTTGAAGCTTTATTTATTTGATTACCATTTTATTTTTTGACAGAGCAAGAGAAAATGTCATAGTAGAGAAAAATTCCTAGCCCTGTAGTGTTCATCTAAGTCTGCTATTGTGAATGAAATATAAAAATGATTACTCGATAAACAAAACGTTTGATTATTCGGCTACCAAAATACTCAATAGTGACAGCTAGGGGTGTAACGATACTTCGTACTACGATATTTTGCGATGCAAAAATGTCACGATGCGCATCGTAGAGAAAGGGGGATATTTTACTACATGTTTAATTCTATTCGTTCAGCGGTCAAGACGCTACCTACTCTGCGCCAGTGCGTCACATGTGCTTATCTCACATATGCGGTAGAGAGAGAAGTCTCTGGGAGAAGTGGAAGCTCAAGACACAATCTGTGTCTCCACGTGATTTACAAAGCGTCATATTTTCCTTCACAATTGCCGTTAAAACACAGCAAACTTGAAGCGTGACTGCAGGCGAGTCACCCCGAAACTCGTTACAAAGGCAGCACAAACGTTTTTAAATGCCAATGTTCATTTATCCACTAACGTGAGCTGCTGCATAACGTGAAATGCAACAAAGTAAGCCAAAAGAAACCAGCGCTGTTCTGATCAGAGAAGTGATGAAGTGAGTCGTACTGTAGATTAAAAGATCGAATGACATGCTAAAAAACAAGTATGTGATTTGCATGATTGAAGAAATGTAATACAGTTTATGTAATATGTCTTTTTGAAAGATTTTTCTCATTCATTATTACTGTCTCAAGCAAAGCCAGCGCAGCTTCAAAGAGACACGAGCCAATAGCGCTTGAGCGTGAGCTCTGTCAGAACGCTTCATTGGTTGAATGTACTGAATGAACACGCCCTTCACTGAACGAACGAGTCAATTGAGTCAAAATGAGACTGAATGAACTGCTACATGTCGTTCATGGTCTAATATTCTCTGTGTTACAACAATGCATATCCAGTAGTTACTTAACTTTTCTGAAAAATAAAGGTAATGACCTGGTTTCATTTAATTCCAAGGTAAAGTAAATTATGTCGAAACAGTTCAATAGTAATAATTAAATAGTAATATATAGCCTATGACTTTTATTTTGGCAGGTTGTCGGAAGACGCTTATTTTTTACTATATCTGTTTCTTCACTCAAACAATAACATGTTCGTGAAATAAACTCCTAGAGCAACTGTGGAGGTGAAGTTCATGTCCTCATTCAGCGCAGACAAATTTATGAGCATCACGCGTGTAGCACGTTAAACTGTGCAGTTCATTCACGCAGAACAGACAGATGACGTGTAAATAACAGGTTTCAGGGTCCACTAGTCCGCATCTAGTTTTATGGACTTAATGCAGCCGGAAAACAAGTTTCACTCGCAAAATAGACTAAAACTAAGTAAATAGCAGTTCACCATTTCAATAAGCTGTCACTTATTTATCAGCATGAGACATACGTGTGAGCGTGTGAACAGACTAAAGTGCGTGTGTCTCACGGTGAATGCGGGAGACTTGAGAGCCCTGTAACATGAATAGAGTTTAGCAGGCTGTGCGTTAGTAATAACGGTCCGTGGGGAAACGCAGTGCTCCGTGTGTACTGTAGTTAAATGTATTAAACAAAGCTTCGAGGCAACAAAATTTGCCTCGATGATCTTTTGTATTCGAATTACTCGAGTAACTCGAGGAATCGTTTCAGCCCTAGTCTCATCCGAAGGACGGTGCTTTTTGTCGGTATAGTGTCCCGTCACTATACTGGGGGACCCACACAGACCACAGGGTGAGCACCCCCTGCTGGTCTCACCAACACCTCTTCCAGCAGCAACCTAGCTTTCCCAGCAGGTCTCCCATCCAGGTACTGACCAGGCTCAGCCCTGCTTAGCTCCAGTGGGCAGCCAGTCTTGGGCTATAGGGTGATATGGCTGCTGGATTGTGTGTCGTATCATGAACCCAGCATCGAGATATGTACCTGCACCCTAGTGACAGCCCTAGCTTCAATAGTTTGTATTTATACACACTGTCTGGGTGCTTTTGTTTCTGATGGTTGTCATGCTCTGCTGTGATGTGATACTGTTCAACACACATATAACATGCTGCATGAGTTATTATGTGATGAATGTTATATGATGTTTTACAGTAATTTGATGATGTTTCTTTAAAACTAAATGTTTGAAATTTGTGTTTATGTGGCGAAAGATATTTAAACCAACATATTTTTTCATTACATCGTGATAATACGTTAGATACATTGATTATGACAAATGACTATCATGATTGTCAATTATTTGTAAACTAGATCTGCTGTAAAAGGGCACATTGTTAATACCTTTAACATGAAGCGACTACAGGGCCGGGTATACTTGATAGGGGTGGGAATCATTTGGTCCCTCACGGTTCGATTCTTGATGTACTTATTAGCATATTTAAGATTTAAGATGTCATCGCGTCACATTTGTGCTCAGAGTCAGACTAGTGTTGGTACTTCAGCTTCTACTCCTAGAACTGTTACATATTGTATTTTAATACAACTGAGCTGCCCAGTAAAGCCATTCTCATTGATGTATTCTGCTGTCAGACATTAAAACAACTACATAATAGTCATTAAGTGCGACTCATTAGTGCTGCATGTTAAATGACAGTCACTTCCATGCATTGCCACATCATATGACAAAATCATAATTCACACTAACATTAGAAGTGCGGCCAATGTTAGTGTAAGTCTGGCTAACAAACTGTGCACATTTACAGAAGTATGTTCATGTTCTTAAGTCTATCTGACAGGTTTTGGGAAACGCAATTTTGCACTTACTGACAAGTTATTTAATAAATTGAATGCGCCGTTTCTCCCTGCCGCTCACTCACTGCACAGAGGAGATGCAGAGAAAGACCATCCTAAAAATGTATTTCAATTGACCCTTCGCTAAGCCACGCCCAAAAACCGTCACAGGCCAATCGTGGTTTAGCAACCGTAACTAGGCGCGGGAGGTCTGTCAAGCTTTCGAGCGAGGGAAACATGACGAAGCGTTGTGCGTATGGATTGTGTAAATCTGATAGCCAGTATCCTAAAAGTTTGGACGGGGTGGTGGAATTTTTTCCCTTCCCGAAACCTAAAACCCAAGGGGAGAAATGTCGGACGTGGATCAAGCAGTCTGGAAGGCCTCATTCACAACTACATGTGGGACATTCTAAAACGCTTAACGTGAAAAATGCTTAACGTACCTAAACAGCGATCAAGGAAAACCAAATTTCTGTCGAACCTTCCTTGTATTAAACACTTGCTGCTGTCAAAAGAACGAGCTCTTGTTCCGCGGATAAAGTGATTATCACGTTAAGTGTTTTCTCCCCCATAGAAGTCCATTACAAGGAAACAGCTTAACGTGGCGTAACGTACCTAAACAACGCACTGCATCATCTCATTTATATTTCTGTCCCTTTTTATCAGAGCTTTTAGAAACATTTGTGCTGTTTTGTTCTAGTTTGCTCCACAGGCTATTCAGCTCGATGTAACAACACTGAAGCCAGGAGTTAGCAACTTTATTACCTTTCAGCCTCATTTCTTAATATTGGTTTCAGACAGGGCATAAAGAGGCCCCTACTGCACTTTTTAACACAATGCACGGTGGCTTTTGAAGTATTAATTACAACTAAAATGACAGAAATTTGTCTAAGCCACGTTAAGCTGTTTTCTCTTATAATGGACTTCTATGGTGAGAATGCTTAACGTGATAATCACTTTATCCGCGGACCAAGTGTTCGTTCTTTTGACAGCTGCATGTGTTTATTAGAAGTAAAATTTGACAGAAACGTGGTTTTCCTTTATCGCTGTTTAGGTACGTTAAGCGTTTTAAAATGTCCCACTAAAGGTCGACAGGATTAACAAAAACACCTATGTTTGCTCCAAGGTAAGAGCACGCTAATGTTAGATAGCTAGCTAACTCAGCACATCATTGCTTGGAAATAATGAGGGTTCTTTGTTCATAATGCATATATTTGAATGTAAAATAAGATGATTAAAGGCAAGACGGAAATTTGTTTGTGTTGTTGATGTATGGCTCAGCTCAGCATCTCTGGCTCTTCCCAGGTCCAAGGCGTAGATTAGACCCACGAAGTGTGAGCAGTAGCCTGGCGCGCTACTAAAATATAAGCGGGACTTAGCGAAGGGTCAATTCTCTTGAAGTTTAGTCCTACAGGGCTGAATGTATTTGGTTTTCTCTCTTTCTCTACTGCTCATGTGTGCTCTGCTGTGTTTGCGCGTATAAGGTCCGGGTGCTGCACCGCTCTTGCAGTTGACTTCTGCCTTATTTGTTCCAAAGACGTCACATTATTATATTTAATAACAAATTTTTTTTTTTACATTTGCGAATCGATTCGAATTGCTAGCAGCAACTATTTTTTCTCCCACCCATAATAATTGACTTTCTGCCTCTGTCTTGCGCACAAACGCGTCCTCGCAGCTTCTTGAGCATACTCAATCATGGATGAGCGCGGATAGATGAGTTCGACAGATTTGCAGTATGTCACCGAGTGAACTCGGCTGACTCAACATTTAGCACATGCGTTGTTGTACGCGTTCCATACAGACGACCGCAGACCCTCCTGATGACGAAAATTACATCATTCGGGCGGTGTACGGATGCGGAAGGCCGGACTAAGGCTCCGGATACACCAAGGCGTTTTTAAGTGGCTGAAAACTCTTGCTGTGGGAACTTGGCTGGCATTTTTAGAAAGCGCAGCGCTTCCATTGTAAACCATTTAAAAAGTGCACCGGCAGCAGGGAAACCGCTCCTGTATACATTGGGACTAAATATGGACATCACTGTATTAAGTAAATATGCTCATTCTCAACACACATCATTGAAAGCATGGACGACTGAATTGGCTGCAATCCAAATGTTTTTCTCGCAGACCTTTGAAATGTGGGTGCATGATAGCTTCTTTAAGATTAATCTGCATTTGTGTTGTGCAGAAAAAAACAACCATTCAGAGTCATTGATCATATTTGTACAGATTCAGTTGAACTCTGCTGAAACACACCAGAATAAGGACAGGCAAATGTGTCTGATCAGTTGGTGTACAGATGTTTACCTTTCCACAGGCAGCCGTGGACTCTTCACTCACAGTAGAGATGTTGAGATCTGATTCAGAGTCTTCTTCATCCTTCACACCTGACACACAAACACAGACAAATGCTCAGCTCACATGACCGACAAACACACAACAAGAGCTGTGTACACCACTAAACTCTACCATCATTCTGACTGGTGCTGTTCTCCTGCGTCTCTTCATCCTCCTGCACCTGGATGTCCAGTATGGCGCTGGCGTTAAGAGCATCTCTCTCGCCGGGGGTCAGTAGCTTCTGTCTGAGCGGCCTGAGGTTAAACGCTTGAAAAACCTTCTTCTCTGTGACGGCAGGGACGGGCTCTTCCGGCTTCACGTCCGGCGGGTTGGAGTCTGTACCCACCGGGCTCTGATCTAATGCGTCCTCATCCTCTTTCAGAGCCATTCTCTCCTCTTTCCTGATACACTCCAGCTCCAGCTGAATCTGCTTGTACTTCATGAGCAGATCCTCAAAGCTCTCATCTACGGTCTCTGCTTTAAAAACACTGCCCACAACTCTTCTCACCTGACATCTGCTGCCACCGCCTGCTTTCTCTGAGAACAGCTGTTAAGAACTGTTTTCATTGGCGTTTCAAACTCATCTGTTTAGTTCTCCCAAAATTCACCTTTTAAAGATACACGTTTAAACTAGTGTAATAATGATGACATCACTCCTACATGCTATTACAAACACTTGGCTGTACATGATCGTGCAGAATTCATTTATCAAGGCTCTAGGCTGCGACCAAAATACTCGCAAATGCAATCGTTTTTTATAACGTGACGAGGTAAAATTTCACAGGGTTTCATTGCTGCGAGTGCGTAAAAACAAATTTTTGCCCCGCTAAAGATTTATTTGAACATTCAATGTGATTTATGAGTGGTGAATGACGCCCTTGTGATTAGTGCAGGAAAGAGCGAGCAGAGAGTTCGTCACTCCCTCTATCTCCAAACTAAAGTGTGTGTTAGACTTCATTCCGAACAGCATAAAAGCATCGCGGGACAGACTGCTCCATATGCTTTTATATATGTCATATTCTGATCGTTCTGCGCAGCCCTTAATGAAGTCGAACACGTTGGTTTCTGAACGCTCTCTCTCTCTCACACGTTTATGAGAAGCAAGGTCGGAAGACGGAAATCCATGTTTCACGTGGCGCATTCTGAGAATATTTTTACCTGAATTACAGCGGGGTGTGAATGTGCTCAAAGACATGTTGTCTTTTCTTCCTTCACAAGTTTTCCGCACATGCAGCTGACATAAAGGAAAAATCATATCCAGTGAAGTGTTTTCCGTGTTAACTTTTATCTTTTGCGATGTCCTAACAGCTGTAAATAACAATCAGCACGTCAATGTCTGCTAATGTCCGATTCCCGACGTAATGACTCATTTGAACCGATTCATTTTGTTGAAACAACTCATATGTCAAACACTGAACTCACCAGACTCACTGATTGAAACCCATCAAATCAGTCACTCAAAACACCTCAGAACACAAGCATGCTAGACCATTTAACAAGAGTGGTTAGTAAGATTTAGTGTTTAAAGTTTATTTATGACAATGTGTAGTAATTTACATATATAATAATTTAGTTCTGAGTTACTTTTGAGTTTTGAACTAGCTAATTTGCTTTAATTTAATATTGTAAAAATAAATAAGGCCAGTGGCAAAATTACAGCTTTTTGCAAAGAGGGCAATAAAGGAGGATTGTGAAGAGCGACAGGTTATATTTGTGTGAGATCATTTCATAGCCAAATATATAACTTAATATAAAATTAAATAATAACAACTGTATAAAATAACAAATACAACATTTCTTTGCATTTACTGGGCTCGCAAGTGTTAAAGCGCAAATATGAAGCGGTCTATAGCAGACTATTTTAAAGCGGCCGTGCAACAGGTTTTTTATGCATTCTGACTTCTTTACAATGTTAAACGTGCTGTCTTCTCATGCTTAACATGGTCAACTTGTCAAAAAACGAGTTGGGTGTATGACGTAGTATTTCTGTGCTCGATACACTCCCCCAGCAATTGTACAGGTTTTGGAAAGTTTTTTTCGAACATATAAAACTGTTTCGTAACAATTTTTCTTAGTCCCTTATTGGACAATTCACCCCGGAAAAGCACGTGAAGTTCAGGTGTTTGTTTGTTTGTTCACTGCATTTGGGTGACGAATGTTATATAAACAGTGGATATAACGCTGGATTTGGAGATGGTTTGAAACTGATATATGGAGCCGTCCCAGCGCTAAAAGATGCCGGACATGAACCGCATGCGGTGAGTGAAACTGATGTCTGTGTTTTGTTGGCAATGGGTGCGCACGTGCTTTAGTTCAGCCTACCCCTCCCCTCGCACGCGCTGTATGCTTTCAGAAAAAATCATACAGCTGTACCTAAATGTGATCAAACTAAATACTCTTAAAGATTAAAGATACGAAGTATGCAATACTACTCTATAGGTACTAGGGCTGTGCCGATAAACGATATCATATCGAATCGCGATAGAATGTATTTCAAAAACGATGATAAGCTATTGGCATTTTGACTCGATATGGATTAATCTTACAGTCTAACAGAACGCAGAAATAAACACAACAACAGTCAGTCAGTGTGCAGCTTTTAGCGTCAATGTACAAAGTCCATTTCATACTGCACTTGCCAAAGAAAACTCAACATGAGGAGGAAAAAATTACCGAAAGCGGAAACAAAGGTGAAACTAACCTCGAGTTGTCATCACGCGGTTTATCAAGTGTCTTATTTTTTTCGCAATCGCCGGTTAAACAAAACAAACTTGAGGCGCAATTCCAAGCGAGTTACTTAAAAACTCAAGCACAAACGTTTTTATATCCATCGTAAACATATCTGCTAACATGAGCTGGTGCTTATGAAACAAACCAGCGCCGCCCTGTACAGATCAGAGATGTAATGAAGTGAGTTTGTGTGCACATTAAAATATTAAACCTTGTATGTAAGATGCTTGCATGATTAAAGAAATGTACTACAGTTTATGTGAGATGTCTTTAAGGTTCACTGAATGCATTGAATGAATCCCACTACTCGAGCAAGACATTATTGCAGCGTTATGTATGTGCGCAGGTGCTGAGCCAATAGCGTTCGAATGTACGCAGTAACGGAGCCCTTTCATTGGTTGAATGTACTGAATGAACACTCCCTTTACTTAACGAGTCAATGGAGTCAAAATGAGACTGAATGAACTGGTACATGTTGTTTATGGCCTAATATCCTCTGTGTTGCAACAGTGCATTAATTTAATTGAATTTTAACTGGTTAAATGTTAACTTTTGTTAACAAACTGTATTTAAAATAGATTCTTTTAAATACAGTTTTTTTATTAAATATATATCGAAATAAATATCGTTATCGATCAATATAGAAAAAAACTATAGAGTTTACTTTTTTGCCATATCGCCCAGCCCTAATAGGTACTCAAGATTAATATGAGATTGGCAGAAACCGCGTGTGTTAGGGCCCGCTTTAAAAGACAGAGTGACAAATTAACAGAACGATTCATCAACTGAGGTCATTATTCAAGGTCTTTATGATTACTATAAAAAAGGATGTGACCAAATTGTAAGTTGATGCGACCAGTGGGAAAAATGAGTCTAGAGCCATGATTTGTAGCTCCTAAAAGTACAGTAGCCTCACTGTGTTAAAGAAACAGTTCACCCAAAAATGAAATCATCTTCCATCTCTTATCCTCTCAGCAGAACACAGAGTGATACTGTTGTTGAATATGCCAGATTTGTCGCTGGATGACGGTCTCCAATGTTTTGAACATCCATTTTAAGTCATCTCTAAAACATCTAAAAAATGATGAGCTTGTGTAAGAACACATGTCAAAGTCTGATGTGTTATCCTCTGTGAAACACTCACAAATTCTCAGATGAACACAAACCCATCATTTCACTTCAGAAGAACCCCCTAGAGTCACGTACAGATTAAAAATCTACATTGACCTTCCACCGACATTATCTGACAAACAGAATAACTCCTGAGATGAGATGACATGAACGTGAATGAGAAGAGAATTTTCATTTGTGGACGAACTGTCTCTTTAACTATGAAAGAACGATCATGATCAAAATAAAAGTGTGTTTATTTTTAGTGCTCGTGATATTCCTCCTCCTACGAAAGCACACTGCGATGACATCACAGCGCGACTTCACCATAATCATTTACAAGCCTCAATGACATGACAATTACTTTACTCGTCAAAGAATAGCACAGTGGCGCACGTGACGTGAGTGTGATGTAAGGATACGTTTCCTGCACGGAGACTCTGTCGTTGTTCTGCCGCCGTGATTCTCCGCGAATCGCTCCGTCCAGTCGCGGGTCCACCCTGACGCTCGCTGCGTGCGGTACCTGAATGGGCCCAGCGCGTCGTGACTGCGCTCCCAGAAGCCGGAGCCCTGCCGGAGCCCGACGGGGAATAGTGGATGCGGGGCGGCGGAGATCACGACTCCTCTCAGTGGCACCGGAGCGATGTTGTTGTTCTTCATCATGTGTCCGGGTAAACGCGCTCTTCTGTTCAGCGCGGCGCGGTTGTTTCGGGCGCGTCGCGGAGGCCGCGCTTGACTCTGCGGCTCATCGTCGAAGATTTCCCCGTCCTCCAGCTCGCCATCCTCTTTAGGAGACGAACAGCTCATGTTGACCTCCATTACCGAACCCGCGCAGCACTTATACAGACTTCAATTGTGTTTCGTGCTCGTAAACCGATGAAATAACGTCGCGTCAGTGAGCGTCAGACACTCGAGGTTGCTTTCTCTGGGACATCGTACTCTTTCCTGCTGCTCCACATCCAAACATCGCGAGATTTTACTTACCCATCCCTTTTCCTATGGGTTCACATCTAAGCATATCGCGAGATCGCGTTCTTACCATTTGTTCCCGCCCACCACACGGCTCATCTCGATATCGTAATATTTCGCTCACTATCGCGAGATTTGGTTAAATCCTTGGTGTTTCGAGTGTGGCGTAATTAGTAATTAGCTTATCAATTCAAATCATTTTCTTTTTAAAATTCATGACCTTTCCTAATCATTATTTAAAATCTGAAAATGCACTTCCGCCCTGAAATGACTATCCATCTCAAATGACCTACAGTGCCCTCCACTATTAATCAAGATCTTGCCATAGCCATCCCAGTTCCTTGACCTGAACACTATAGAAATGAGTGGGATGAAGTGAAGATAAGAAAGCACCAACGTTTGAAGAATCTTAAGAGATTCTGTATGAAAGAATGGAATCGGATGACTTGCCATATATTCTCAAACCTCGTCAGACATAAAATAAAAGACGCAGATCTGTTTTTCATGCAAATGGAGGTTGCTGAAAGTTTTGAATACAAGGGTGCCAATAATTGTGACCAGGGTGTATTTTTCATAATGTTATATTTATGGAAGCCCAATCCTGCCAAAATAAACAAATACAAAAATAAATCCATGAAGAAATGTAAAACAGCGAATATAAATGAATAAATATAGACATTAATTTTCTAAAAATAACAAAAAATAATGAAACAAATGATATTTATTTATTTAAACATTCTTTTGTACATTTTTGTATTTCTTTTATGCATTTATGCTAATATATATGTATTTCCACATTTTTAAATTTTCACATTTATTTATTTCGACATTTCTGTGTCCATATGGTAATGAGGGGGCGTGTCTTGCTTCAGACATGGCAGTCGAGCACAGAGTGCTGCTGTAGGCCACAGGCAAACTCTAAGGCCATAGTAACATCTTGTGCTTTGACAAAATGACATGCAAGAGATGAGTGTGACAAAATGAAACAATAATATAGTATAATATATTACAGCATTTACTATAGTAAACTGCAACACTATATATTACAGTAATATATACTGTAGTGTACTATAGTATTTACTATAGTAAACTGCAGCATACTACATATTACAGTAATATATACTGTAGTGTACTATAGTATTTACTATAGTAGGATTTAAAAGCCCTTAAGGATATCAACCATGATTTTATCATAGTGTAAGTGTAGAAACCATGGTTTTTTGTCAGATTTGTATGACCACAGTTCCACTACAAATACCATGGTTAAATTGTAGGGGTGTGAAGAGATCTGATAAGTCTCAAGAACACAATTTCCTTACGCAATTGGCATGATGGAGTGATGGGCTCGAAATTGCGACCATTTTAGTTGCATATGCTCCCTAAATTTAACCTGTGCGACCTCAAAATATATTTGGGAGCATTTGTGCGAGTGCACATTTTGTTGTGGTGTGACCTGTTTTCATTACTGTACAGAACACGCTAATAACTGCACAAAGTATGTGCGTGCCGTGCTGTGAGCTACAGTGACCGGCCCGGCCATTCATAGACAATGTGATTTTGCTACTTTCCCACCGTTTTTCTGTGTAAACGCGCGCTAGACGGACGGGTTTCAACCGGCCCGCATCTCCTGCGCATAAAAGCGCTAGTGTTTGCGGTTCGCGCTTCCAGCAGCGCTTTGGGAGCGCGCGGCTGAACAGCAGCTGAGCTGAGCTGAGCTGAGTTTATATCATGTTATTTTAAATACCTCACAGACAAACCTCTTAAAAACGGATCATCTGTCTCTTACATATGTGCAATGTAAGCATAAAACATGATGTGTTTATGTAGTTTTAACTGTTTCTCTGAAGGCTATGTTCAGACAGTGGAGGAAGGAGGATTGACAGTGTGAAATGATCGCCACCTCTGCTAACACGGGCACTATGCAAAAGCATATAGAGAAAACAACCACAGCTCTTTACTAAAAGCTACGCCTGTTAAGAAAACAAAGCATACATTTTGTGCAATTACTGCCTGTCATTTGAGTTTGTAACTAAACATTTTGCCGTGTTTACATATTGTTTATTACTGCATAATATAATTAATTAAAATATAAGTTTAATGTGTTTCATAAAGTACAAGCTGATTTTATAATGCCTACATTTTTTGCATTTTGTGTTAAGGTGAATAAAAGACAATTTCATCATTGAGGATTTCTTTAAAAAATGTCTAAAAATCTCGTCTCGTTCTCGTGAACCCAGTCTCGTTTCTCGTCTGGTGAGATAAGTGTCTCGTCACACCCCTCTTAAATTGTGGTTACAATGGCTTAACTATAGTGGCCATTTTATTTCTTTTAATTAAAAGTTTATTTTCATAAAGGAACACTGTAGTATCTGGGAATTTTACTACACTTTACTTTAGTAAATACAATGTCTAATATTGTCCTTTTTGTCAAATGTGTATTGTCTCTCACATATTTCTTTTTTACGTTTTGTTACCTGTGCCTTGTCACTTTTTTAACCTGTATGTGCACTGGAAGCGTCTGTCACTAAGACAAATTCCTTGTGTGTCCAAGCACACTTGGCAATAAAGCTCTTTCTGATTCTGACAATGGTATAAGCTATAGCAGGGCTAGTCAAGCACCTGTTCATAATTTTAAATGAATCCTGAATTATTAACTTACGTTCTCTTTCATCATCTCGTTTCGAGATCCACCTATGGGAAGGGCATCCATACCTGACCTCTGCAGAAGCATCTAATTGCACCAAGTCTGGCTAGACAGACAGAAGCGCGCAGCCAATGCCAGGTAAGGCCCCACCCCCTTACCTGAGCGCATATAAGGTCTGCTTGCACTGCTGTTCCTCAGTTGTCATTCGCTTCTCGCGATCTCTGCTTTAACACAGTTCGGTTGGATTTTCGCTGCTCACTGTGTGTCTTCAGGAGGACATATCGTCTGATCAGCCTCCGCTAGATGTGACAGTCATCTATTCAGCCAGGTTAGCTGTGTTTTTTCTACGCATCCTGAGCCGCCCACGCCTGCTCCCCCTTTACTTTCCACGGCTACCCGCCACGGATATTAACGAGTTTTTCACCGACATGTCGCTCTCTAAATCTGCCACTGCTCCCGGGACCAGCTCATCACGGGCCTGCCCGGCCGCGTGCGGGGCTCTCATCGCAGCTAAGGACTCTCACGAGTTCTGCGTGGTCTGCTTGGGCCTCAAGCATGCAGAAGAGGCTTTGGAGAACCCGGAGCATTGCAGCCATTGCCTTGTGCTGCCGAAAAAGCTCCTGCGGCGTCGACTCAAAGTTGCCGCTAGAGTGTACCCAGTGTATCGAGCTCGACCTTTCTGACTCGGATGGGGGACACGGTGACGGCGGAGGCGCGACGTCGCTTCATTAGGCTGACCTGCCTAATCCTGCGTTCCCCGAAGAGGATATCTTCGCGGGCAACCTCCCGTTCGCCAATGAACCAGCTGGTTCCGGCGATGAAGATGACGCGGGCCTTCTTGGGGTCTCAGAGGACGAGGAGGCCATCCCACTCTCTGGTTTTTACCAGGCTAACCCCCCGCGGCCTTACCCCAGTCCATCCTCCTGGACTTGTGCGAACGAGCGGCCGCTCTCCTTAACATTCCGTGGCCGGCTCCGCAGAGCGCCACCGACCAGGAGAGGGATGTGTATGATGGGAAAGTGCTGGGTCCCCCACCTGGCCCGAGGAAACAACTCTTCCCCGTCCTTCCAGCGTGCGCGAAGCTGTCATGGCTCTGCTTCATTTAGTCATGTTTTTCTCGGTCCTGTAGCAGAGTCATGACAAAGCCTTTGGTTATGTGTGGAGAGAAACATATTGTTGTCCTTTTGACAATAATATACGTTCTCTCCAGTGTCTCGTCATTGACCCCGCTCCTCTCGTTTCTTTGTTATCCTTCCCTGAGTGTTTTACTACCCACACCTGCCCCGTGTAATTATCCCTCGTTTGTCTCTCCCTTTAAATACCCTCTTGTTTCTTTGTCCTGTGCTCGTGGATTGTCTTATGGATGTGCTATGTTTCGTGTGTTTCGTTTTGACCCCACGTCTCAGCCTTGCCTTGTCCTGTCCGTGAACCTGTTTTGTGAAGTGAGTTATTTTAGTGTTCTTTGGTTTTTGTCTTGCCCCCTCGTGGGAAGTTTTTGTTTGTTGTATTTTCCTCAGTTTAGTTTTTCCCCATTGTGGGTGTTTTTGTTTCTGTTTTTTGTTAAGAAATAAAGTCTTGTTTCTGTTAACCCCTTACTGCCTGCCTGCGCTTGGGTTCTTCACACTACACGATCGTGACAGAAGCACGTGAGGCATTACTGGAGCGACCCGCTGAACCTCAAACACGGTCTCGCGGGTCTGGAGGTGAAAGACATGGCGGCTCTCGGCTTGGGCCAAAGAAGGACGGCTCTCTCCGCCCCATCTTGGACCTCCGAATGTTGAACAAACATTTGAGGAAATACAATTTCAGAATGTTAAACCACGGCACTCTGGCCCGTGCCATAAAACAGAATGACTGGTTCACTTCGGTCGATCTCAAGGATGCTTTTTTCCACATAAGCATTTATCCGCCACACAGGAAGTTTCTTCGTTTCGCCTATCTAGGTATATGTTACGAAATCACTGTTCTTCCTTTCGGGCTCTCACTCAGCCCTCAGACTTTTTGTCTGTGTACGGAGGCGAGCTTGGCTCCCCTGAGAATGTCAGGTCTGCAGATTTTGACATACATAGACGATTGGCTCATCGTGGCCGAATCGGAAGAGAAAGTGCTGCAGGACACCTGCAGCGTGCTTACACACATCACATCTCTCGGGTTCAGGGTGAATGTGACCAAAAGCAATTTTACACCCAGCCAGAGTGTGATTTTCCTGGGCTTGGAGCTGAGCTTGGTCTCCATGCGAGCGCATCTCTCCCAGGAGCGCGTCCTCTCTCTAATGAGCTGCGTGTCACAGTTCAGAGAGGGGGCGAGAGTGCAGTATCGCACATGCCTCAGATTGCAGGGTCTTATGGCTTCAGCTATCCAAGTTTTGCCACTGGGACTTCTGCGAATGAGAGCATTCATGAAATGGGTTTTGTCACTACATTTCAGCACGGTACGCGATCTCTGCTGCTCTGTGACAGTGACGCGCGCCTGCACGGCAGCTCTTCGCCACTGGAGAGACGCGGACTTTTACGCACAGGGGACCCGTTTGGGAACGGTAGTGATGCGGAAAGTTGTGACGACAGATGCGTCCCTAACAGGCTGGGGTGCCACCCAGGAGGGCAGAGTGGTGAACGGTGTGGCCGAGCATACTACGTTCAGCACACATAAATTATTTAGAGCTCCTGACCATATGGAAAGCTCTGAATTATTTTCTGCCTCGCCTGCTAGGACATCATGTGCTCGTATGCTGCGACAATACCACAGCAGTCGCGTATATCAATTGGCAGGGCGGCTTACGCTCACCGAAACTTCACGCTCTAGCTCACAAGCTTTTGGTGTGGAGCGGGCGGTTTTTCCTGTCGTTACGCGCGACTCATGTTCCAGGCATTCTGAACAGAGGTGCGGACCTTCTGTCGAGGGGGAACCCACTCTACGGAGATTGGCACCTCCACCCTCAGATAGTGGGCATGATATGGAGGAGATTCGGACAGGCAACCGTAGATCTATTCGCTTCGTGTGAAAACAACCATTGTCCTATGTTCTTCTCACTAAAGGACTCGGACGCGCCCCTCGGGGTGGACGCACTGGCCCACCCATGGCCCAAGCTGCTGCTGTATGCTTTTCCTCCTCTGTGCCTGATAATTACCACACTGGCCAGAGTGAGAGAGAAGGGCCTGTCTCTCCTTCTAATAGCTCCCAGGTGGCCCAAAGCACCGTGGCTGGCAGAGATAATCCCTCTGTTATACGCCCAGCCGTGGCGCCTCCCCCTCCGCGCAGACCTATTGTCTCAGGCGAACGGGGAAATTTATCACCCACACCCGGACAGGGTGGCTCTCTGGGTCTGGCCCGTGAGAAGTCAAACTTAAACGCGCTGGGGCTTCACCGCGTGTGGTTGCCACTATACAAAATGCCAGGGCCGTTTCTACAAGGTCCTTGTATGGTTGTAAGTGGCAAGTGTTTGAAGAGTGGTGTGATGGGCGCAGTCTCACATCATATCAGTGCTCAGTTCCTGATATTTTGTGTTTCTTACAGGACCTTATGGATAAAGGCAGGTCTTTTTCCACAATTAAGGTCTACCTGGCAGCTATTTCTGCCTGTCATGTGGGCTTTGAGGGCTCAACAGTCGGGCAGAATCCTTTAATCCGCAGATTTATGAAGGGTGCCCGTCGCTCCTTGCCAGTCATCAGGAGAACCGTCCCTGAATGGGACCTCTCCTTGGTGCTGGAGGCCCTGTCTCAGTATCCCTTTGAGCCCCTGGGAGGTATTTCCTTGAAGCTGTTGTCTTTCAAGACGGCTTTTCTCTTGGCCTTGGTATCAGCCAAACATGTCAGTGAGCTACATGCACTCTCAATACATCCCTCATGCACGAAATTCTCTTTGAGTGGAGATAAGGTTTTTCTTAAGCCTAACCCGGCTTTTATGCCTAAATGTTTCCCTGCGTTCACTTCGGAGGTGTTGGAGCTGTCCGCTTTTCACCCTCCGCCTTTTTCCTCTGCGGAGGATCGGAGGCTGAATGCTCTGTGTCCTGTTCGTGCATTACAGGCATATACAGTATGTCCAAGACCAGTGCTTTCCGGAAGAGCGACCAGCTCTTTATTTCGTGGGCACCCCCTCATAAGGGGAGTCCCATATCTAAACAGCGCCTCTCACATTGGCTTGTGAACGCTATAGCAGTTGCATATGAATCAAGGGGAGTGCAGCCCCCAGGTACCATCAGAGCTCATTCCACGAGAGGCTTAGCTGCCTCTTGGGCTTTGTTAGGGGAGTATCACTGCAGGACATCTGCTCTGCAGCCAGCTGGGCTTCTCCCCATACGTTTGTGCGTTACTACCGATTGGATGTCACCAAAACCTCGGTAGCACATTCTGTTTTAGGAGTGGGGTCTTCATAGCCCCTCCTTGTTATATTCCTTCACCTCCTGTTTACACATTGTTATGTTAACAAGGGTTGAACGGGCCGGTGGGCCGTGCGCAATCATGTCACCAAGCATGCATTCACATTCCGGCCTGGGTGGTATATATGTGTTGCTGGGTTAATTACATGTGTGTGCCTCATACATGTTCCTGTCCTGTATGTGCGCAGCAGCTATGCGTGCGCATCCGGGCTGCCAGGGACATAATTATGGGACATGTCATGCACTGCCCCTTTGGGGGTGACCGTCTTTTTCTGGCTTTCAGAACCTCACTGTGAGTGTATTGGGCAATCGGGGAGCTGTCCATGTCTCTCCCATAGGTGGATCTCGAAACGAGATGATGAAAGAGAACAATATCGAAACGAGATGATGAAAGAGAACAATATACTTACTGAGGAACAGCAGCGCAAGCAGACCTTATATGCGCTTAGGTAAGGGGGTGGGGCCTTACCTGGCATTGGCTGCGCGCTTCTGTCTGTCTAGCCAGACTTGGTGCAATTAGATGCTTCTGCAGAGGTCAGGTACGGATGCCCTTCCCATAGGTGGATCTCGAAAAGAGGTGATGAAAGAGAACCAGGGTTACGACAGTAACCTATTGTTTTTACACAATTACCTGTTCATTCATGTTGAGGCACAATAGCAACAAACACCAGACATTATATTAAATCATTAAAGCACGATGTTGTTGTTGGTACTGGTAGTCCAGTGAACTACCCCCTACGGGGGCCTAGCACCCACTTTTTCACAAAAAGAGCCAATCTCCCTGGGTGTTCTTCACAGCCGCTCTCACCCTCTGTCAGACGGTGTTCGGCCACTCGACGTTGCGTCTTGGCGAGGCACAACATCGAATGTATTTTGCAGCCCTCAGCACTCTCAAATCGACAGTGCGTGGAGCTGCATCACCAGGCAGGCAATCCAGCAGAGCCAGTCTTCTTCCCGGGGGCCCCCCGGCGAGAGACCCGCACTGCCAGCCATCGAACCACCCCCCGGGGGGTCGATGAAGCAGATCGTACCCTTAGTCCCCCGTCGCAGTCCCTGGGAGCTTGGCTCGAGCTTACCACACCATCACGGTGGCTGAGGAGAACGATCCGTCTCGGCTACGCGATCCAGTTCGCCAGAAACCCGCCCAAGTTTTGGGGCATCCTCGCCACCTCGGTCAGAGGCCGGGATGCTCCCGTACTACGGGGCGAGGTCACCACCCTTGCGAAGGGTGCGATCGAGTCCGTCCCCTTAGCCGAGATGTCCAAGGGGTTTTACAGCCCTTACTTCATCGTCACCAAAAAAGGCGGCGGGGGGTGCGCCCCATCCTAGATCTGCGTACCCTGAACAGACACCTGCACAAGCTGCCGTTCAGGATGCTCACGCAGAAGCGCATCCTGGCATCTGTCAGATGTCAGGATTGGTTCATGGCAATCGACCTAAAGGACGCTTACTTTCATGTCTCGATTCTCCCTCGTCATCGCCCGTTCCTACGGTTCGCTTTCGAGGGTCGGGCATATCAGTACAGAGTCCTCCCCTTCGGTCTGTCTCTGTCTCCACGAGTCTTTACGAAGATCGTGGAGGCCGCCCTCTCTCCCCTCAGGGAGAAGGGTGTGAGGGTACTCAACTATCTTGACGACTGGCTTATCTTGGCACACTCGCGAGATCTGTTGTGTGCACACAGGGACCTGGTGCTCCGGCACCTAGATCGATTGGGACTACAGGTCAACCGAGAGAAGAGCAAGCTCTCCCCTGTGCAGAGCATCCTCTATCTTGGTATGGAACATAACTCTGTCACTATAACAGCGCGACTGTCCGCAGTATGTGCCCAGTCGGTGATGAACTGCCTGGATCATTTCACGCAGTCAGCGGTTCCCCTGAAACTATTTCAGAGGCTCCTGGGACACATGGCATCCTCGACGGCGGTGATACCCCCCGGGTTGATGCACATGAGGCCGCTCCAACACTGGCTCCAGAGTCGAGTTCCCTGGAGAGCGTGGCACACCGGCTGCAGGCAGATGGTGATTACGCCTCGCTGCCGACGCACCCTAACCCCTTGGTCTTCCATGTCCTTCCTTCGGGCAGGGGTACCCCTAGGGCAGGTTACGAGGCATGTCGTGGTGACAACGGACGCCTCCCTGCAGGGTTGGGGTGCAGTGTGCAATGGGCACGCAGTGTCGGGGCTTTGGACGGGCCCCCGCCTGCTCTGGCATATCAATTGCCTAGAGTTGTGGACCGTGCTACTCGCACTAAAGAGGCTGCAGCCTCTCATGCAGGGCAAGCACGTGCTGGTACGGTCGGACAGCACTACTGCAGTAGCGTATATCAATCCTCAGGGTGGCGTTCACTCACTGCAGTTAACACGACTCGCCCGACGCCTCCTCCGGTGGAGTCAGCAGGTGACCCGCTCCCTGCGTGCCACGTATATCCCAAGCGACCTGAACCAGACAGCCGATGCGCTCTCTCGTCAGTCTATGCCTCGCGGAGAGTGGCGACTCCACCCCCGCGCAGTCCAGCTCATTTGGGTGCAGTTCGGGCAGGCCCATGTAGACCTGTTCGCCTCCCTCGAAACCACCCATTGCCCGCTTTGGTACTCTCTGACTTAGGGACCCCTCGGCACGGATGCCCTAGCGCACAGCTGGCTGCGGGACAAGCGGAAGTACGCCTTCCCCCCAGTGAGCCTCATTGCACAGACCCTGTGCAAGGTCAGGGAAGAGGAGCAGCAAGTGTTACTCGTTGCGCCACACTGGCCTAACCGGACTTGGTTCTCGGAGCTAATGCTCTTGACGACAGCTCCCCCCTGGCCGATTCCCCTGATGAAGGACCTGCTTTCCCAGGGGAAGGGCACGTTATGGCATCCCAGGCCAGACCTCTGGAACCTCCATGTCTGGCCCCTGGACGGGACGAGGAGATCCTGAGTGGTCTGTCCCCTGCTGTGGTAGCTACCATTTCTCAGGCTAGGGCACCTGCCACTAGGCGACTGTACACCTACAAGTGGCGCCTCTTCTCGACCTGGTGTGCTTCTCGAGGAGAAGACCCACGGAGTTGTGCGATCGGGTCCGTGCTGTCCTTCCTACAAGAGAGACTCGAGACTAACCTCTCCCCCTCCACACTGAAAGTGTATGTAGCCGCCATTGCTGCTCATCACAACTCAGTTGCTGGAAAGTCTCTAGGGCAGCACGACCTGGTCATTAGATTCCTAAGGGGTGCGAGGAGGCGTAACCCGCCTCGTCCGCACTCCATACCCTCTTGGGACCTGGATGTAGCCCTGACAGGTCTCACCAGGCCCCCCTTCGAGCCCCTAGGGGATGCCTCTCTTCCTCATCTTACGATGAAGACGGTTCTCCTTTTGGCGCTCGCCTCCATCAAGAGGGTAGGGGATCTACAGGCTTTCTCCGTGTCCCCTGACTGCCTAGAATTCGGACCCAGGGATTCTCACGTTATCCTGAGACCTCGGCCCGGCTACGTGCCCAAGGTTCCCACCGCTCCCTTTCGGGACCAGGTGGTGAACTTACAGGCGCTCCCCACTGGGGAGGAAGACCCAACCCCGTCCGTGTTGTGTCCAGTACGCACACTGCGCCTCTACTTAGACCGCACACAGAGCTTCAGGAGCTCGGATCAGCTCTTTGTCTGTTTCGGAGGTCAGCAGCAGGGGAGAGCTGTCTCCAAGCAGAGGTTGGCCCACTGGATTGTGGACGCTGTCAAGGCATCTTACCAATCCCTAAATCGCCTGTGCCCCCTATGAGTGAGGGCCCACTCCACCCGGGGTGTAGCCTCCTCTTGGGCTCTGGCACGGGGGGCCTCTCTTGCAGAAATATGCAGAGATACGGGTTGGGCTACACCCAACACCTTCGCGAGGTTCTACAACCTCCGCGTAGAGCCGGTGTCGGCCCGCGTCCTGCATGGCCACATGTAGGACCGGCAACTGGTAGGGTGTACGCCTTATCGGTTCTTTTCCCCCTCTCTCGAGTGGGTCAGTATAACGATTCAGCCTCCCTTCTTTCCCCACTGGGAGAAGAACAGGCACTCCATCCATCACTAAGCAAGCACCTTCTGGGGTGGGCTAGGCAGAGCAGCCCTGCCCCTTAGGCCGGGTTCCCGAGTTATTCGCATCATAGCTCTAACCGGACCTAGTCCTACCAGACGTTGCAACCCCCCAGTAGGGTGGTTCCGTCTGATGTATCCTCATGCTGGTTCCCACCTTGGTAACCCATGACCTCCCCAGGTGGACCTCCACCTCGCGGTTTTCTCTTCAGCCGCACTTTCTTCCCATGAGTTCTCCCCCATCGGTGAGACCATGTTGGTATCTCCACTAGTCTCCTCCCTGCGGTAGGAAGTGGTCTCTGTAGCGCATCCCCCACTTGAGGAAGTAGCGCTTACCCAGTGGCCTTACGGTTCCGGGCGGCTTCTCGCTGTTAGAGAAACAAGGCCGCCGCCTGTGATGCCGAAGGTCTGGGACCCCCTACCTACCCACTGGTAGGTTACAATTTCGCGGTAGCGCTCACGGCTGACTCGCCCAGGCCAGTCACCATCGCTTCGTTGAGATTGTGACAGGGCACAGTGTTATGGCGTTTTCCATTGGAACCCCATCTGTTGGTTCAGAAAGGGAACGTCTCGGTTACATTTGTAACCTCGGTTCCCTGATGGAGGGAACGAGACATTGTGACCTCCTTGCCACAACACGTGCTGTCCTCTGCAGCAGTCGTGAGAGGTCTCAGGCTCCTCAGAACTAAGGTGAATGAATGATGCACGCCGTCTCCCTTTTATACCCGGATTTCCGGGGCGGAGTCCGGCATGCAAATTTCATTTGCCAATTTTCATTGGCCTTTTCTAAGTAGTCGGAAACGATTGGTTCTCAGGGACGAACCCCATCTGTCGGTTCGACACAACGTCTCGTTCCCTCCATCAGGGAACCGAGGTTACAAACGTAACCGAGACGTTATTCCTTATATTAAGGGTGGTAACTGATAATAGACATGTAACTTTTTCTCCCAGTTATGCTAACTGTGCAATCCATAATATTGTTGAAAATTCTCTTTTGACCTGTTGATGATTTCATAATTCTTTACTTTTTTTGTTAATCTTATGTTGCTTTTCTTGGTTTTCCTGTACAGCTGCTTTGATGCAATACTCTAGAAAATATTTATTTGACCAGTGTTTTATGATATAGTTTATGTAGGAACAGTAATTCAATAATTTCCCTGCTGAATAAAATAATAGAGCCCATCTTAAAACACAATAAAATGTAATAGACTTCATGGTTATCATGGAAATTGTATTGGTTTTAATGAAAACTATGGTAAGTGATGTATTTTATTGGTAGTGTAACACTACACATAAGGGGAAGAACGATGCCACAACAGGAGACGGTGCAAAGGGTATATTTAATCCAAAAACCCCAAATCCAAAAGAGTAAATCCAAAAAGGGGTAACAGGCACAAAAAGGAATCCACAAAAAGGTATAATCCAACTGGTAAGAAACATGCAACAAGGAGATTCCAGAAACACAGGAGGGTCGGAACTAGACAGTAACGGAAATAACAACTAGATCTGACACCGGGGAATACACAGGGCAGGGTACATATAGTGTCCAAGTAATGTGAATCAGGTGCGGGTGTAATCATGATGAGTGCAAGGGATGATGGGAATTGGAGTTTGCAGACTGTCGGGAACACCGATTCCTGGTAGCCATAGCGACTGATTTTGCCGGCTGCCAGCCAGCCGTTTTGTTGCTTTTATGAACTAAAATGAATTTCCTAAAACCTTTCATCTGTTTCACCTGTTATTGCATGCGTGAGTAGCGCGTTCCCACTGCGCTCGCAGCAACACACAAGGAGAGCACCTGCATCGCAAGCCCCTTTCAAGGCACTGCGCTGCTGTCCGGTGTACTATATATAACGATTATAAATTTGCTTTGCATTACTTTTAATACCGTGAAACCTCTTCAGAAAGATTATTTTACTGACATGTTGATTATAAAACTTTAATTTGTTTTATATGCATTGTTTCCGTGCTCTTTCTGGTCCTTGAGTTAGATAAAGGAGGATTCTTTCATTGCTGGGAAGTGTCAGCTTGACTTAAAGTTAAAATATTCACATTCTAATCTTTAATGGTTTTAATGAATTCAAAATTTTGAAATGCAGTCCTAAAGTTGCGTTTTAAAAAATATAATGACACAGATTATTGCTGACCAAAAAAAATCACTCAAAAATAGGCCTAACTGAAACGTCTTGGTTACGGATGTAACCTCGGTTCCCTGATGGAGGGAACGAGACGTTGTGTCAAACCGACAGAATGGGGTTTGTCTTGAGAACCTATCATCTTCTGAGTATTTAGAAAAGGCCAATGAAAATTGGTGAATGAAATTTGCATGCCGGGCTCCTCCCCGGATGTCCGGGTATAAGAGGGAAGCCGGCGTGCTCATTCATTCACCTTTGGTCTGAGGAGCCTAAAGCATCCTCCCCCGACCGCTGGGGTGGGCGGCCAGTGTTGTGGCATGAGGGACACAACGTCTCGTTCCCTCCATCAGGGAACCGAGGTTACATCCGTAACCAAGACGTTCCCTTTCTGTCGGTCTCTCGACGTTGTGTCGAACCGACAGAATGGGGTTCCTATGGAAAACGCCACAGCACTGAGCCGCGTCACAATCTCTGCGGAGCGACGTTGACTGGCCTGGGCGAGTCAGACGAACACGCTAACGCGAAATTATGACCTTCCAGTGGAGAGGAAGGGGGACCCAGAGCTTTCCACAAAAAGTTGGGAAGCCCCCTAACGCCGGCCGTCACGGGCGGAGGCCTGATTCTCTAAATGGCGAGAAGCCGCCCGGCACCGTACGGGCCACTGGGTAAGCATTATTCCCCCCCCGGGGGGAAAAACGCTGCAGAGGCCACTACCTACCGTAGGGAGGAATTAGTGGAGACACCACATGGTCTCACCATCAGGGGAGAACTCATGGGAGGAATGTGCGGACTGCAGGAGTTAACCGCAAGGTGGGAGTCCACCTGGGGAGGTCATGGGTTGCCAAGGTGGGAACCATTCATGAGGATACATCAGACGGAACAGCCCACGGAGGGGGGGTTACCACGTCTGGAGCACTAGGTCCGGTTAGAGCTATGTGGGAGATAACTCAACTGTTCCCCGGCCTAAGGGGGCAGGGCTGCTCTGCCCAGCCTGTCCCCTGGAAGGGTGCTTAGTGATGGATGGAATGCCTGTTCTTTACCCGAGGGGAAAGAAGTGAGGCGGGATCGCCACTGCTCCCCCCGGAGGGGGAAGGGCTTCCGCAGGCGTATGCCCTACCGGCTGCCGGTCCCACACCTTGCCAGGATGCGGGCTGACACCGGTTCCGCGCGTAGGTATTAGAACCTCACGGAGTTGTTAGGCATAGCCCAACCCGCAGCTCTGCAGATGTCTGCCAGAGAGGCGCCCTGAGCCAGTGCCCATGAGGGGTGTGCCTCACTCCCAACGGGCAGGGGCGAATAGAGATCGGTATGCCCTAACGAGGGCATCCACGATCCAGTGCGCCAGCCTCTGTTTGGAGACAGCCCTCCCTTCTGCTGACCTCCGAAACAGACAAAGAGCTGCTCAGAGCTTCTGGGCTCTGCGTGCGGTCCAAGTAGAGGCACCGTGCGCGTACTGGACACAACACGGATAGGTTGGGTCTTCCTCCCCGGTGGGGAGCGCCTGCAGGTTCACCACCTGGTCTCTCGGGAGAGTGGTGGGAACCTTGGGCACGTAGCCGGGGCGGGGTCTCAAGATAACGTGAGAATCCCGGCCCCGAGTTCTAGGCAATCTGTGGACATGGAGGGTGCTTGCCGATCCCCTACCCTCTTGGAGGTGAGCGCCATGTGGAAAGCCGTCTTTATCAGGACTGAGAAAGAGCGGCAACCCCGAGAGGCTTGAAGGGGGCGGGGCCTCTTAAGGCCCGCCACCTAGGTCGCAAGAGGGTACGGAGCGCGGAAGGTGGTCACCCTCTCGTGCCCCTTAGGAACCTAATGACCAGGCCGTGCTGTCCCAGAGGCTACCCAGCACTTGGGTCATGATGAGCGGCAGAAGCGGCTACATACATTCCCAGTGTGGAGGGGGAGAGGTTACTCCCCAGTCTCTCTTGAGGGCGGGACAGCTCGTACCCGACCGAGCAACTCCGCGGGTCTTCTCGCCGAGAAGAGCACCAGGACAAGAAGAGGCGCCACCTATGGGCATATAGCCGCCCAGTGGCCGAAGCCCTAGCCTGAGTGACGTCCCAACCAGACCGGGGGTGGGTCACTCAGGATCTCCTCGTCCCATCCAGACATGGAGACCAGGTTCTGCCTGGGATGCTGTAACGTGCCCCTTCCCCTGGGGAAGCAGTTCGCCAGGGGGAGCGGCCAGGGGAGAGTTGTTGTCAGAGCCTTAGCTCCGAGAACCAAGTCCTGGTTAGGCCAAGGGGCGTAACTAGTACCACTTGATGCTCCTCTTCCCTGGCCTTGCACAGTCCCTGAGCAATGAGGCTTACTGGGGGGAAGCGTACTTCCGCTTGTCCCGCGGCCAGCTGTGCGCAAGGGCATCCGTGCCAAGGGTTGCCTCGGACAGGGAGTACCAAAGCGGACAATGGGTGGAGTCCGGGGAGGCTACAGGACCACCTGTGCCTGGCCGAACCTCTCCCAAATGAGTTGGCTGCGCGGGGATAGAGTCGCCACTCCCCGCGAGGCATCGACTGACGAGAGAGCGCATCGGCTGTCTGGTTCAGGACGCCTGGGAAGTGTGTGGCTCGCAGGGAACTGATCACCTGCTGACTCCAGAGGATGAGGCGCCGGGCGAGTCATGTTTAGCTGCCGTGAGCCAATCCAATGATATACGCCACAGCAGCTGTGCTGTCCGACCGGACCAGCACGTGCCTGCCCTGCACGAGAGGTAGTAGCCTCCTCAATGCAAGTAGCACAACCAGCAACTCTAGGCAGTTGAAATGCCAACGCAGGCGGGGGCCCGTCCACCGCCCCGACACTGCTTTCCCATTTGCACACGGCACCCCAACCCCAAGAAGGTCATGGAGACCAGGGGGTTAGGGTGTGTCGGCAGAAAGCGTGTGACTATACGCCTGCTGCCGGTGTGCCACACTCTCCAAGGAACTTGACTCTGTAGCCAGTGTTGGAGCGGTCGTATGTGCATCGACCCGAGGGGGACCACCCCCGCCGAGGATGCCATGTATCCCTGGATCCTCTGAAATTGTTTCAGGGGGACCGCTGACTGTCTGAAAGCTTCAGGCAGTTCAACACTGATTGGGTGCGCTCTGTAGTCAGTCGCACTGCCTCTGGGAGGCCGCGTGGGTGCGGGCTTCCTCTTCGTGGGTCTCTCGCCCCCCGCGGGGGGTGAGCAGGGCCGCTCATGAGGACAGAGTCGAGTTCCCTACCGAGAAAGAGGACGCTCTGCACCGGGGAGAGCTTGCTCTTCTCAGTTGACCTGCAGCCCCACCGATCTAGGTGCCGGAGCACCAGGTCCCTGTGTGTACACAACAGATCTTGAGAGTGCGCCAAACTGAGCCAGTCGTCGAGATAGTTTAGTACCCACACACCTCCTTCCCTAAGACGACCTTCGTAAAGACTCGTGGAGACAGGGACAGACCAAAGGGGAGGACCCTGTACTGATATGCCCGTCCCTCGAACACGAACTGTCGGAACGGCCGATGTCGAGGAAGGATCGAGACATGAAGTACAGGTCGATTGCCATGAACCAGTCCTGACACCTGACGGACATCAGGATGCGCTTCTGCGTGATCAACCTGAAAGGCAGCTACTGTGTAGGTGCCTGTTCAGAACACACAGACCCAAGATAGGGCGCAACCCCCTGCCTTTCTTGGGGACAATGAAGTACAGGATTCCTTGCCGGGGGAGGTCCCCCGGGGAGGAGATCGGCTCTGCTGTTTTTCCTGCCTGGCGACTCCGCAGCTCAACGCACTGTCTGACTGAGAGTGCTGAGGGCTGGTGTTTATACTCGACATTGCGCTTCGCCATGACGCAACGTCGAGTTTGCCGTTCACCGTCGTGCAGAGGGTGGGAGCGGCTGTGATAACCCAGAGAGAGAGGAAACTCTCCTTAGAGAGTAAGTGGGCGCTAGCCCCCCAGAGGGGGCCAGCAGATGGAGAGACGGTGCAGGATCCGTCCCTATCCGACTTCCCAGCGATGTGGCTGGGGTTGGGCCCAATGGTAGCCTCGATCCCCCTGAGGTCTTCCCATGAGGGCCGCTTCACCGCGGCTGCTGATGGGGCGATGGTCTCCTCTTCGCTGTCTCCTCCAGGGGGGGGCCGCCTGAGTGGGGGGCGCCAGAGCTGGAGGGCGTCGAAGAGGACCAGGGCTGCTGGGAAGCAGACAGTGCACGGGACTCGACGGCCGAGGCGGCCGAGTCGCGGCACGGAGTACTGCTTCTTTACTGTTGAGAACCCTCCGGGGGAGGCCGCGCGCGGGTCTCGCGCCCCCCCGACGGGCGGGGGGTGAGCGGGGCCGCAGCAGCTCGACAGTAACACCAACCAGCCCCCCCTTGCGAGAAAGCGGACCTTCTCGCCATTACTCATCTGCGCAAGGATCGGCCAGAGGAGTTTCTCATGGACCACAAGTGTGGACATCGTCCGACCCAGGGCCCGCGTGGTCACCTTGGTCGCCTGTAGAGCAAGGTCGGTGGCGGCGCGGAGTTCCTGCATAAGCACTGGGTCGGTCTTACCCTCGTGGAGCTCTCTCAACGCCCTGGCAGGAGCCATAGCGTGGAGAGAGGAGGCAGCTTGGTCCGCCGCAATGTAAGCTCTCGACACCAGAGATGCCGAGACCCCACATGCTTTGGACCGGAGTCTAGGTCGAGCCCCCCCCCCCAGGTGGCTGCCGCCTACGGGCACGAGTGCACCGCGGCGGCATTCTCCACCTGGGGGACATCGACGTATCCTCTAGCTGTCTCAACCTCGAGGGAAGAGAGGGTGACGGAACTTTGTTTGACGTGAAACGTGCCGGAAAGGGGCGTTCCAGGTCTTACTAAGTTGCTCATGCACTTCCGGTAAACACGGCACTGGGGGCGGGCGCGGCTTGGGGCCGCGCTCAAACCCGAGGCGCCATGTAGCCAGCCGCGAGCGCCGGGAGAGGCAGTGTGGGCACTGCAACCCCACACTCACGGCGGCCCTGGAAAGCATGGCTGACATTTCGACGTCCGCATCTTCCTGGGCTCGACCCCCCGAGGGAGGGAGCCCGAGGAATCGTCGGAGTCGGATGGCAGTACGTCACCCCCCGATGCTGCAAGAGACATCTCATCATCACGCATCGTGTCCGAATACGTGATTGAGGAATAAGCCGTGGACCGTCTCCTGGGGAACGGTCAGACGAGCGAGACGAGGTGTGAACGGTCCGTGAGCCCGTGGCTGGTGGATTATCGCTCACAGTAATCCTCATATCACCCTCGCTGCTTGCTGTAGTGGACGGCAGGGCCGTAGTCCTGCCACCACGGAACAGGGAGCAAACGAGGTGGTGGCTGAGTCCCGTGGGAACACAGCCACCTGTGACGCAACGTCTGAATCGTCACCGCCCGCAGTGCGGGCAGGACGTATCCACAACGTCTGCCCCAGCGTACTGGAAGCAGGCATTGTGTCCGTCCCCCTCCTCGATGAGTGTGTTGCACCCATGAGAACAGCGGGACAAGCCACGCTGGAGAAATTTGCTCTTTTAGAAAAGGAAATTTGCTCGAACACCTCCGGAACTGCCGAGACGCCCAGGGGAGAGTCACTGCAGGAAGGGACCGTCCGCTGTCCACGTCGTAGATTCCAGCAGAAAGAATGATCACCCAGATCGTAGAGAAGCTCACCAGATGCGTAGGCTCTGAAGAACAAAAGGTGAATGAATGAGCACGCCGGCTTCCCTCTTATACCCGGACATCCGGGGAGGAGCCCGGCATGCAAATTTCATTCGCCAATTTTCATTGGCCTTTTCTAAATACTCAGAAGATGATAGGTTCTCAAGACAAACCCCATTCTGTCGGTTCGACACAACGTCGAGAGACCGACAGAAAGGGAATCACAGTGACGCACTGGTGAGATGCAGGCCTGGACCGAGACTTATTCTCATGCTCTACAACTTTTTATTAATTTACAGTATGTAACAATATGTTGATGATGTGACACATTTTTAAGCTCCAGCTTCTATTCTCCATTGGTTTCTGCTGCTGTAAGCCAGTCATAGACACTATGCTACCACTAGATGGAGCCAAATTCAAGTCCATTTTAGTCCATTATTTTATTCTACATAATTTACACTTTTCATATATTTAGAAATGGATGCACTTACAGTAAATTATTATATTATGTATTATATTCCATTATATATTTTTGTTTCGTAATGGAAGGAATTTTGTAATGGATAATAAATCTGTATTAAAGGCAGTTTAACAAAGGGTAACCCCTTTGCTTCATTTTTATTTGCTTTTACTTTTGTGCTCTATGTTCATTTGTATGCAAACAATGACTCTTTTACCACTACACAAAATTGCTAATGGTTTACCACTAATGCACAAAATTGTACACAAGATATTTGTTGAATCTCAAAATACACCAGACTGATGCATTTACCTTAAAAATAAACATGTTTTTTTTACTGGGAAGAAGATTCATATATAAATCAGTGTTGTAATTTAATTCTCGCAATGATTTGTGCGATGTTTTGAATACGTTTAAGATGTAGGTATTTGTACATGCAGCACATGTTTGTGTGTGTTGTGCACACTTTTCTGTCAAGGCTGGGTTGAAAAACACACGGATTCAAGTGCGGGTAACAAGATGATTGATTAATTCAGGACACTCGGGTGAGACACGTAAAAGTTCGTGAAAGACAGGATCCTTCCGGAGTCCTGGAGGGTAACGGCTAACTGTGAGGCCAAATGGGTAACCCCGGTGTACGGCAGCGTCAGTCGGAGAAGTGGGGAAGATGTCCTTGGACCACAACGTAGGCAGGATCAGCGATAGGAGAGTTCAGGGGTAGATGTGGACAAAACGAGGAGATCCAGTAGAATCCGAGGTGTGGATGGCGCTGGGGAACCGGGAAAAACAACCCCCGCAAAAACTAACCAAAAGGGGTTAAAGGAGAAAACAGCTAGGCTAACGGGGTTCGCCTGGGCAAAAAGTAAAGAAACAAAAAGGTTAATCAACACAATCATTAGTAAGTAACAGGCAAAGTAAGATTATTTACAGCAATTTAACATTTGTGATAACACAGGAGTTAGCATGACCCAAATATCTTACTTCGAATTTGATCAGAAATACTTATCAGTACTTAAGTATATAAACATATGGGCAATCATGATCAATTGTGCATTCAAATGGACGCACACTTTTGTTGACCTTTTTCTCAGTCTCAGGAGATCAGCACCACTGATGACACACGTTTCTTGGTCACATGATCAACCCTTTTGGCTCTTCCCCAGGTGGCCACTAGATGTCACCTTAGCCCCTCCTTTGTAACACTGGGCCTCTGCAGAAGTTTCCTTACACAATAAATCCTCATCACAAGACAAAGATCAAACAGATCTCAGTTGCTTACATTCTTCTAAATATCTTTCTTTGTGTTCAATAGAACAAAAAAAATATATATACAGGTTTGACACAGTTTGAGGTTGAGTAGCTAATTCATGGCAGAATGTTCACTTTTTTGGGGGGGATGGGGGGGGAGTATCACAAGTAATAATAATGTAATAAACAAAAGAAAATTCAACTGGAAACAATGCAATTCAACTTAAAACAGCAGTTTCGCAATGTTTCAGTGCTTTGTGTCATAATCACTGAAGATATTCTTTTAAGTGACTGTGGATATTGATCCATTAGCAATCGGGATTATTTGACATAAGTGAGTGTGAGCACATGGTTCTGGATGGGTTGGAACGTGTGAATGGGCTTGTTTCTGATGTAACGATGTCACCAGCTCTAGTTTTAGTAACCACCAATTTAATTGATTGAAACTTGACTGATTTCTTTGTGATTTAAATGCACAATCATTATGCACGATAGGAAATTATTATTTCTTCAGTTTTCCTGGAGGACAAGTAAGCACTTCTTTAAAATATAATTTCATTTATTGTACTTAACTCTGTTAAACATGTTGGGGCAGTTTCTCGGAAAGGGATTATGTTAAACCAGGCCTTAGTTATATTAGGATGTTTAAGTTGAACATACTTTACAAAAAAAACATTACTGGTGTGCATGTTGAGACAAAAGAATCACACTGATATATTTTAGGATGGGTCAGAGCAAGTTGTTTTCGATCAAGACACTTCTAAAATTGAAGTTAGTCTTCAACTACTCTCAGGCCTGTCTGGGAAACCGCCTCGTTGAGTCTGTGAAAGAAAATGTTGAAGTTTTGGGTCAAACATGATTGGTTGAGTAGGATTTCTACTTCTAGTTAAGTGTTATTTCACAGTGAAGTGACAGTGTTAAAGGTGTGATGAACTGGCCTTGTTTATTGTTTTATACTGTTGTATGAGGTATACTTATGACGTTTGTGTGGTTTTAACATTAAAAAACATCAAAATCAAAAGTAACTGGCTATTTTCTACCCGGGTTTTGAGGCCGGCTCTACAAACGCTGGGTTTTAATGGGCGTGCCGCATTGAAGACTTGGAAGTGAACGCCCACTGCTACAGTGAGGGAAATAAGTATTTGATCCCCTGCTGATTTTGTAAGTTTGCCTACTTACAAACAAATGAAGGGTCTATAATTTTTATGGTGGGTTTATTTTAACTGATAGACACAGAATATTAAAAAAAATCAGGGGGAAAAAATGTTATATAAAGGTTATAAATTGATTTGCATTTCAGTCAGTGAAATAAGTATTTGATCCCCTACCAACTAGCAAGAATTCTGGCTCCACAGATTGGTTATGTGCCTATATGGACCACAGATTAGTCCCGTCACTTTAAGAAAGTACTCCTAAATCAGCTTGTTATGTATATAAAAGATGCCTGCCAACAGAATCTGTATCTTCCAGTTCAACCTCTCCAACACCATGGTCCAGACCAAATAGGTTTTAAAGGATGTCAGCGACAAGATTGGAGACCTGCACAAACCTTGAATAGGCTACAGACAGAAGCTTGGTGAGAAGGAGACAACTGTTGGTGTGATTATTTGGAAATAGAAGATATACAAAATAACTATCAAATGCCGTTGTTCTGGAGCTCCCTGCAATATTTCCCCAATGGGGTAAAGATGATCATGAGAAATGTTAAAGATCAGCCCAGAACTACACGGAAGAAGCCTGTTAATGATTTCAAGACAGTTGGGAACACAGTTAGCAAGCAAAACATTGGTAACACATTGGTAACACGCTATGCCACAGTAGACTGAAATCCTGAAGCACCCGCAAGGTCCTCCTGCCCAAGAAGGCCCGCCTGGCTCGTCTTAAGTTTGACAATGAACATAAAAATGATTCAGAAAAGGCTTTGGCGAAAGTGCTGGCACTGCTGTGAGACCAAAATGGACTCCTGTGTTTGGAGGGAGAGAAATGCTGACTATGAGCCCAAGAACATCATGTCTACAGAGAAGCACAGTGTTGGAAACATTCTGCTTTAGGGCTTTTTCTCTGCTACAGGTATACAGGATGACTTCACCGCATTGAGGGGCTGAGGGACGGGCCCATGTACTGTAAAATCTTGGACGAGAACCTCCTCCCCTTAACTAGGTCACTGAAGATGGGTCATGGATGAGCCTTTAACATGACAAAGACGCAAAACATATTGCCAAGACAACCAAATAGTGGCTTAAGGAGAAGCACATTAAATGTCCTAGCCAGTCTCTAGACCCTAGTCCTATAGAACCTCTGTGAAGGAGGCTAAAACTCCAATTTGCTGAGCGACAGCCAAGAAACCTTAAAGATTGACAGAGGAGTGGACTAAATGTATCCGGACACATGTGCAAACCTGGTGACCAACTATCAGAAATGTCTGACCTCTGTGCTTGCCAACAAGGGTTTCTCCACAAAGTACAAAGTTATGTTTTGCTTGGGGATCAAATACTTATTTCACTGACTGAAATGCAAATCAATTTATAACCTTTATATAACATTTCTTTCCCCTGATTTTTTTTAATATTCTGTGTCTATCAGTTAAAATAAACCCACCATAAAAATTATAGACCCTTCATTTGTTTGTAAGTAGGCAAACTTACAAAATCAGCAGGGGATCAAATACTTATTTCCCTCACTGTATGATTGGATAGCAGTTTGCTTAGTAAACTTAGTTGGAGCCTTCTGTGAATTTGGTTCAACACGTAATGTTAGGTTACACATTTGCCCTATTCGCACGGGATTAGTATTATCTGGAGACCTCGTGTGATTTATAAATGACCTCCCCACATCTGTATTTCATGTGGCGCATTCGCATGGGATAAATGAAGCCTGTGATTTTACTCAATTTACGGACTTATTTCCTGGATGTGATTGCAAGGCTTTGCGTGTAGTTTGTATAGCCTATATTTGTATCGTGTTTAATGATATATGACCGTACCTGTCAGCATTTGAGACCCGTGATCGCGAACCGGACAGAAGATTATCGCGATTGCAAGTCTCAAATGTTACAAGAGTTTCCATGATAAATAAACAAACGGGAGACTCCCGGTAATTTATGGATATGACCCAGCACCCGAAATAATACCACAACACTTCAAAACAGCCTCCATTATTCGCAAACAGTGGATAAATCCTTGAAAAATGATATATGAGCCCGTCAAATCACAGAGATGCCGATTCGCACGGGACAAATATTATCACAGGACCTTGGTGTTCATCAAAACATGGTAGGTCATATATGGGGGAATTTTTACTTTACAAATTGACCCTTCGCTAAGCCCCGCCCTCCTTAGTTACCGTTGCTACGCCTGTCAAGCTTTCGTGCCTGGCAAGTGTATTACAGTATGTATGCACCAGTGTCAGACATTCCCAAGGAGATAATTAGTAATTTTTGTGAAATATCTGAGAGAGCAAGACAAAAGGGACTGCAGTGTGCATTCGAGGGATATATCCACGACATAATATACAACCGATTAGAAAATAATTAAATCAAAATTGAAGCTAAAGCCTATAGGTCCCAGCACAAGCAGCAGCCACCTCATATGCTGACCATTCAAATGGGAAACACACAAATTGAGGAACAGCTTTGTTCATGCACAGCAGGGTAAGTGAAATTTGTGAAAATAATCTAATAATTATAAATCAAACAGTTTATCCATAAATCTTGTGGAATAAACACAAGACATTAGCCTGACCACTCTGCAATGATAACATTCTCCCTCGCGCCAGGCTACTTCTCACACATCGTGGGTCTAATCTACGCCTTGGACCTGGCAAGAGCCAGAGATGCTGAGATGAGCCATACATCATCAACAACACAAACAAAGTCCTCCTGCACGAGTCTACCACAGCAGTGGCACAAGCCAAGGGGTTTCCAAGCAATGATGTGCTGAGTTAGTTAGCTAGCTAACATTAGCGTGCTCTTACATAGAGCATGGAGCAAACATAGGTGTTTTTGTTAATCCTGTCGACATTTAGTTGTGAATGAGACCTTCCACACTGCTTGATCCACGTCCGGCATTTCTCCCCTTGGGTTTTAGGTTTTGGGAAGGGAAAAAATTCCACCACCCCGTCCAAACTTTTAGGATACCGGGTATCAGATTTACACAATCCATACGCACAATGCTTCGGCATGTTTCCCTAGCTCGAAAGCTTGACAGACCTCCCGCGCCTAGTTACGGTTGCTAAACCAGGATTGGCCTGTGGCGGTTTTCGGGCGTGGCTTAACGAAAGGTCAATTCCAGACATGGCCGATTCGCACAGGATTAAGATCACAGTCAATCTCTGCAAGTATTACAAATGACTAGAGGTCCCCAGGTAACACTAATCCCGTGCGAATAGGGCTCAGGGCATATCAAGCGATCTCTAACAAAGCAATAGTGACGCATAGTACAAATATGTTGTACTCACATAAGATTGCTGCACCATTCCTATCAGATCCAATATTGATGGAACAGCACTGCTTTTTAATTTTAGTCTCTCCGCAAATCCAGCGTCGACCTGTGCCTTGTTCACAAAGGAATCTGATGTAATGTTTTACCCACGTGAGCTGGAACGTCTTTAAAAATAGACTTCAACCACACACTACTAATGTGGGAATCTCAAGGAAGGTTATGAAGCGACCAGGCACTGACTCCACAATATTTTGCGATCTTTAACGGCATGTTTATCGCTTGCTTGCTCGCTCTATCTGGTTCGGCGACACTTGTGTCATTGATATTCTTCTGTGGAGGCGGTGTTCAACCTATTAATGTCGTCATAGATAGGTGCATTCCAGGACCTGCCGTTCGCTGGGCCTGGTGTCAACAACAGATGTAATCTCAGTAACAAGGGCGTTTTCAGTTCTGACACTTACAGGATGTTCGCTTGAATACAATTCCCTCTTATATAACAAAAGCTCTGGTTAAAATTGATGTCTTAATTCATGACTCCTTTAATGTTCAGTTTTGTTTTCTATATTGTTGAGTTTGTTCTTGTTTAGAAGTCTAATATGACTTAATAAGAGTCTAATATGTGTAATGTGTGTTGTGACATTGATGACCACTAACTGTCCTAAGAGTCTCTTCTTACTCATTACAGGTTTCAAAGTCAATGTAGTGATGGGTGATACAGCTTATTTTATTTTTGATATCATACCCATACTTTCAAGGCCAGTTTCGCCGATATCAATACTAAACATTAAAGTGATAGTTCACCCAAAAATGAAATTAAGGACCAATTCTCGGTATTAATAGTCCATTAACTACGGCTTTTGCCTCAGTAAACTCCTAATTTGTTGCTTATTAGTAGTTAGTGAGGTAGTTGTAAGGTTTAGGTATTGGGTAGGATTAGGGAAGTAGAATATGATGCAGAATATGTGCTTTATAGGTACTAATGAACAGCCAATATGCTAATAGTAGGCATGCTAATAACAACTAGTTAATAGTGAGAATTGGACCCTATACTAAAGTGTTACCGAAATTTCTGTCATCATTTGCTCACCCTCGTGTCATTTCATACCTGTACAGATTGCTTTGTTCTGATGAACACACAGAACGATATTTAGAAGAATGTTAGCAATTTTCAGTTCAGTGACATCATTGACTACCATAGTAGGAAGAATAAAATGATAGTCAAAGATGCCCCAGAACTGTTTGTTTTCCTAAATTCTTCAAAATCCTTTTGTGTTCAACGGAACAAAAAATATACAATTCTGGAAATTGCTATTATTCTCCCACCTATCTTTCTTTGTGTTGAAAAGAACAAAGAAATTGATACAGGTTTGAAACAACCTGAGGGTGAGTAAATTGGTCCAAAACGCGGCAGCTCGAGTTCTTACACGTACAAAAAAGTATGAACATATTAGCCCGGTTCTGTCAACCTTGCACTGGTTACCTATAAAGCATCGCGTTAACTTTAAAATCTTGCTTATTACCTATAAAGCCTTACATGGTTTAGCTCCTCAGTACTTGAATGAACTCCTTTTGTATTACAGTCCTTCACGTGCATTACGCTCTCAGGCGTCCTGTCAGTTGGTAATACCTAGAATTTCAAAATCAAGCGCAGGTGGTAGATCCTTTTCCTATCTAGCGCCTAAACTTTGGAATAGTCTTCCCTGCACTGTCCGGGAGGCAGACACACTCTGTCAGTTTAAATCTAGACTAAAGACGCATCTTTTTAATCTTGCATACACTACTCTTCCATAATATAAATCTTCTGAGGGTTTAGGCTGCATTAGTTAGATCAACCGGAACCAAAAACACAACTGATGTACTTGTTGCATCAAAGAGTACAGAACAGTTACTCTACACTCAGCCAGTCTTGTCTCATTGTTCCAAGGTTACCACAGCGAGCAGGATGCAGTTCATGGCCTGACCTGATGGTAGAGCGGAGAATGGGAAGTGGGGACCTGACAAGAGCTGAGATGATAGAGCTGGATAAAGAAGGATGCGGTCTCTTGACATGTCTTCACCACAAAATTTCAAATGCTATTAGATTATTAATGATAATCTTAAACTATAATTTATTTTATTATTAAGTTTATTTATTTTATTTAGCCTTGTTGTGCAAGCTCTCTGGAGCTTGTGCAGAGGCAGCAGCTTTTGCCAGAGGGGAACTGGAATCCCCTGGTTGGGCCTGGGTCTCCTGAGGTTTTTTTTTCTCGATTAGAGTTTTGGGTTCCTCGCCACCGTTTGCATACTGTTTTTGCACTATCTGCCTGACCGGGGGGGTTGCTTTAGAATTTTAAAGTTTTACTTAATTAATATTGCATATAGGAATTTATAGTCTGTTATATTTGACCTGTGCTTCTCTCTCCTTTATCCTAAATGTGTGCTCTCACTGAGCGTGTGTGTGTGTGCGTACTTGTCTGTGTACGTACGTGTGTGTGTGTGTGTTGTGTGTGTGTACGTGCGCATCCGTGTGTGTGTGTGTGTCTCTATGTCTATGTGTGTTAGTACGTGTGCATATTGTGTGTGTGGAGTGTTTTGTATGTGGGTATGTCTGTCTTCTGTGTTTTCAACCTTTTCTTGTTTTTGCAGGTACAACTTTAATTATTTTGCTTATAGTCAATATGTCTCACGTACAGCTGCTTTGTAACAATGAAAATTGTAAAAGCGCTATATAAATAAAGTTGAGTTGAGTTGAGTTAAATGATGAGAGAGTTTTCATTTTTGGATTAACTATTCTTTTAAAGCCACACAGTTCAAGAGGTTAACTGCAGATTGTTAGATTATGTTTACATTAATTAAACTATGGGGGAAATGCTAACAGACCTTTCTCTGTCACAACTGGCATGAAAGAACCCAAATGCAGGCAGCGTGGATGAGGTTAACAGAATACGTTTATTGATAAAACAAAGAAACAAAACAAAGACCCGCGATGGGGTAAAACACGGGAATAAAAAAAACACTAAACAGGAACAAAACGAAGACTAACTAAACACTGGACTGAATAAGCACTAGACAAACTAAACTAAACTAAACACTTACTGAGATGACAAAACAACAGGCACAGGCACAGGCACAGGCACAGGCACAGGCACAGGCACAGGCACAGGCACAGGCACAGGCACAGGCACAGGCAATACTGGAGACCACTGGATGAGCAAAAAGACGAACTGAATACACCAGGCACATAGCACACACAATGGCCGACACAGGACCATGAAACCTGAGGGTATTATATAGGGAATACAAATGAGGGATAACGACACGGGGCAGGTGTGGGTAATCAAACACTCAGGGAAAGATAACAAGGAAACGAGAGGAGCAGGGCCAATGACAAGACACTGGAGAGAACGCATATTATTGTCAAAAGGACAATAATATGTTTCTCTCCACACATAACCAAAGACTTTGTCATGATTCTGCTACAGGACCAAGAAAAACATGACTAAATGAAGCAGAGCCATGACATTTCTCACATTCTGTCTTTTAGTTCCATGAAAGATAAGCATGTCCCCTTTAGTAGTTTACCTTTGAGGATAAAAATATCACGACATATAACTTGATGTCACAAAAGTAAAAGCATTACCATGTTTGTTTGAGTAATATTTATCATGGTGTAGTGGTAAATGTAAGTAGTAGTAATGTGTGAAAGCAGCACTTATACTGTAAATGAAAAAACAGTACTCATGCTGCCATTTAGATCTATTGTAAGTACTGGCAATCTGCTGTCAGTAAGTTACTATCATTTCTACAGGAAGTTTGTTACAGTTTGTGTCATGATTTTTTTGTGAAGCCGGACAACAAGTGTGTTTTGTTCTGGTTCTAAACATACAGGTTTTTCTAAAAACTCAAAATATACTAGTATGAAACCACTCCATGTATGGAGTGAACAGCAGTAGACATTGGGCATTTCTCAATTCCAAGAACGCAAAGAAGGGACTTGTGTTCTTGTGGAGACCGCTCTTGTGAGGCAGCTTCAGAGGAACCAACTCTCTGTGAGAGTGATTTTGGGTCTTGTATGCGCAAGTCTCTATTCAATGCATCCTTTATTTCAAGAACACATCCGAATACTTTCATGCGTCCTCTGTACTTGTATTCTTGAGTACTGGAACCAGACTTTGACGGTTGATGATAACGTAGAGCATGAACACGAGGGTGCAAGAACACTGAAGAAGGCACATTGAGAAACAGGCATCATTTCTCAAACTATGTCTCTAACTAGGTGTGTATGGGGATTTTGTGATGTACCTGTTACAAATGAAGTTTCTATTGGTCAGGTTCAGTTTGGCTCTATCCTGTGGAAAGATGAGAAATTATATTAGTAAGAAAACATTAGTTATTAAACCTTTTGAATTTGAGAGGCTGCACCAAACATCAGCTTTTTCTGCGAAACGATATGTGACGTATGTGAACCTGAAACACTCCAGGTGTATATATGACTAAACAAGTGTTTTTAATCAAGCAGGTTTTGTTATATTTTAGAGGCAGATGTTCGTAATGTCAGTATAGAGTCTGTAAACAGGGCTTGTTTGATTGTTAACATGGGATGTGTTGTTCTTCCCACGATCTGTTTCATTCAGGGTCACATCTCTGAGGAATTTAACTGCTCGAGAGAAAATCATCACAAACATTCAAACATTACCACATGCATATATAGCCTAGAGAGAGAGAGAGAGAGAGAGAGAGAGAGTGAGTGAATGGGGAGCGCGAGTGTGGCCGGCGCGCTCTCTGTGTTGAAGTGGTGCGCAGAGAGTTTCATTCATGTGTCGTCACTCGGATCCGCTTCACCTGTAGACTGTTACTGGACTTCAACACATTTGACTCCATCTGAATGAGGTAAAACTTCTCTTTACACTATGAACTTTACAAACTACTGCACTTTATAAGAGTGCTGTATATATCACACACCTATGAAACTGAGAGGGGTTTGGTTCAATGAATAGATTTTTCTTCAGTTGGAGATTACTAACCATGCAGTCTTTAAAGCATTGTATTGTAGTCATGAGAATGAAATCGTATTCAGATAATGTCTCCTAATGAAAGCATATACAATACAAAGAATAAACTTGGGTTTAACAGACAAATTCTGATCAGATGAACAACATCATGTTAACAGGTTCTTATCTTTAGTTCTTTGGTGTAACTTACAGTACAAAACAATTGTCCTGGATGGTTTTCTTGAAGCGTTGTGGCATTAAGTGCATTGTTTGAAGTAATCATGAGTTTGCAGATTGCACATTGTTACCTGCTGTCATCATTTTCAAGACATGTTATTTCATGAAAGAGATGCAGTATGGCCAAGCCTAAATATAGTTTTATAAGGTTTGTCATAAACTCTGTTTAATGTTGCTTTTCATCTTCAGGTCAAACTCTGATCTACAATCTATTGAAGTTGATCGCTTTCAACACAGCGGTCATAATGAGAAATGAACATCATTCCTCTGTAATAAGCAACAAAAAGCAAGTTAACATCATCAAAGTCACAGAAGATATTGATTATGACCTCCAAGATTCAATGGTAAGTCTCTTGATTAGTTTTACAAAGCAGCTTCTTGTGACAGCAAGTATAGCACATCACACCTGAATATGTACATTACATATAGATTGAAACGTTTTGACACTGTGTTTATCTCTCGTGTTCTTTTGCTGTATTAAAACTGATACGATTAACAGCACAATATGTAACTTTGGCCACGACAAAAGCAAAAGTACAGCTCGATGACGTTGTGAAGGAATGACGGCAGTTGTTGTCTTCAGCTCCACTGCTGATGGAAATCAATCAGAGACGACTCACAAATCATGTACATGGCTGACCTAATTGTTGGTTATGTGTTAGTAGTCTTGATAGAAACAACAACATAGTGGTGTGATAAGGGTTTTCAAAGTCAAAGACAGCGGGCTAACGTTTGACACAATGATCACAAGGGGGCGTTTCCCCCCAATATGAAGTGCAGTCATTATTAGATTTAGTATGCAACTTTTTATGTAAAATGAGTGAGAATATCAGAACAAAAACAATGCTGGTTCCATACTGAAGAAACAGAAAAGACATGTGAACAAAGCTCAAATTTAATCGTACTACTTAGTGAGGAATGTGATGTTCACACTGTTCGTGTTGTTTGACAATCGCATTTACTTACAGATGTAAATCTTGAAATGTTCTGTTCACATTGTCAGATTATGGATTGTCTGTCACATTACAGTTCTAAGGCCTAGACCACACATACACGGGTAGTTCTTCCTTCTTTGTAAAAAGAAAATGCGTCCACACGAAAACGCAAAAACACGTTATGAAGCGCTGTCAAAAGCATGCCAATCCAACATAACCCTAACCATAAAGCCGTGTTGGCCAATCAGAAGTCTGGAATCTGACGTCAAACAAAGGCTCGTACAGACATAAGGGCGAATGACGCACGGAACGGAGCAGCTGCTGCAAAAGAAACCAAAAAACATAAATCTGACAAAGCGGTAAAAATTTCCATATGCTTGTCATCTCTAAATGAACATATTAATGTTTCTATGCATTTAAAATGTCTTAACTGTTTCCCTGTGAGTGAGTTTTTAACCGCAGTTTCTCAGTTCCTTTTTAAAACACGATACATTTGCAGATGTACAAACATACTGTTGGCTAAAATATCTAATCATAAAATTTCATCAGTAGACTACCAAACATTTATTTTATGTATCGTTTACTTGCATGTGCTTTGCAAGGATTTACTGTTTTTACCATGGTTGCTGTAACAACCTTCCTTAATTGATAGACATTATTTTACGTTTATGAATTGTACATTATTATGCCTTTTGTCTGTGTCATAAAATAAACACATCTGTGCTTACAACATTGTTTGAGGAGCCGTTTTGTGAATATTATAATGATACCCGCGTCCACTGCGCCCGTCTCTGTTTACCGTTAATGCTGATATATGAATCCACATATTATCACTTCTAAAGTTCGGTATTAGCTTTTTCTAAACATTTATTTTAATTATTGTTTGCCTGCAGATGTTCAGGTGGGTCTTGGTAGTTTTGTCATGGTAAACCGCATCGCATGTGCATTACTCTGCCTTTATAAACTGTACATTTTATTCGTGCCGTTTGTAAAATAAAATATACACAACCTGCTTTAAAACAATGTTTTAGATATATTAGCCTACAATATTGCTGTATTCATTAAATGTTGCACATTACATTAGTTCCCACATGAAAAAATGTTGTAATATACTTTTGGTATTTGCTATATTTGTTAACATTCTTAGACACTGTAGTGTTTTTGAGTCTTACCATAATAAATATTAAATTATACCACAGTAAACTGCAGTTTACTGAAGTAAATACGCAATTATACTACTGTATTTTTATGTGGTTGGCTTCATGGGATTTTTATGATGTTTAATGACACTGTAAAAAATTGTTCTGTAAAATAACGGCAAAATGCTGGCAGCAGAGACGCCAGTAATTTACCGTAATTTTATGTTATTCATGCTGTTAAATTATTTTACGGTATATTGCTGTAAAAACTAAATACAGTGCATTGGTGTTTATCCTGTATTTAACGGTAAAATGCTGGCAGCAGAGACGCCAGTAATTTCCCCTAATTTTACGTTATTCATGCTGTGAAATTATTTTATGGTATATTGCTGTAAAAACGAAATACAGTGCATTGCTGTTTTTCCCGTATTTAACGGTAAAATGCTGGCAACAGAGACGCCAGTAATTTACCGTAATTTTACGTTATTCATGCTGTGAAATTATTTTACGGTATATTGCTGTAAAAACGAAATACAGTGCATTGGTGTTTTTCCTGTATTTAACGGTAAAATGCTGGCAGCAGAGACGCCAGTAATTTACCGTAATTTTACGTTATTCATGCTGTGAAATTATTTTATGGTATATTGCTGTAAAAACGAAATACAGTGCATTGCTGTTTTTCCCGTATTTAACGGTAAAATGCTGGCAACAGAGACGCCAGTAATTTACCGTAATTTAACGTTACGTTATTCATGCTGTGGAATTATTTTACGGTATATTGCTGTAAGAATTAAGGACAGTACATAGCTGTTTTTTAACTTCATCTTTATTGCACAATATTGTCCTTTGGGCTACACATGTCGCTTAACATAACATATCTATAATAAAAAAAATATTAATACAATTATAAGCAAATGTTTTAGAAAGGACATAAACAACTTTTTTTTATTTAAGAGCAGCAACACACAAAAAAGAATGACTCAAGGACCAAGCAACCAAGTCAAGTTTTTCAGTAGCAAAACAAATAATTGAAACTTACAAATAAAAACAATGGCAATAAAACAGGTTAAATAACAGAGGCTACCCGCTTTAAACTTGACATATTTAAAACATGAGAGTACATTTATTAAGAGTCTTATGAGATACTGAAGGTGCTGGCATTCAAAAATGCAATTAGGAACTGTCCATCAACACTGTAAAACAGCAGAAAACAAAAAAATTATCAAATTAAATTTAATCAACATTTAGATAAGCGTTGACACTAAACACTAAATATGCAGCGATATAAGGCTCAAATACAGTATGTTGGAAATGAGACGAGAATAAATGGTTAATTTTCCATGTGACCAATATCAGTATTATACGGAGCCCTTTTAGGGACATAGTGGTGGAAAAAAATGAGAGTATTTAAAAATATTTTTTAAAGCTTTTGCGTTATCTCGCAAAACTTTTGCGTTCACGCAAGAAACATTGCGTTCTCTCGCAAAGATATTTGCGTTATCTCGCAAACACTTCATGTTTAATGTCCCGCTGGCAGAATTTAAGACTAGCTCCGTAGGCTACATAAACATTGGTCTACAGTCGCAGATTCCCGGACCAATAACTCGTGAGCTAAACGTTCTTATAACACAAATTACACCTCATTCTATGTAACGTAAACAATGAACTTTAACTTAATTTTCCACAAATCGAGCCTTTTATTGATCTCAGGCGGGAGCTGGCTGAGACAATACCGAAGGGATCATCTGCAAAGTGCACAAGACGAATATCATTAGGCTACTAATTGTCACGACTGGTGGTGAAAGAAGAACCCAAGCGCAGGCAACGGCAGTGAAGGGGTTAACAGATATATTTATTTTACAAAAACACAAACAAAAACACCCACAATCGCGAAAACGAAACTGATATATATATATACACACAAAACAAAAGACTTCCCACGTGGGGGCAAAAACAGCAGGACTAAAAATAACAACAAAAAACTAAACACGACACAACGTCAAAGACTCACGGCAGAAAATCCAAAACACGGTGAGCACAAAAGGTACAGCTACATACACGGTACACAGAACACGGACCGAACGTAATACACGCACACAAGACAAAGAAACAAGAGGGTATATATAAAAGGAAGACAAACGAGGGATAACGACACGGGGCAGGTGTGGGTAATCAAACACTTAGGGAAGGATAACGAGGAAACGAGATGGTGGGAACAGAGATGAGACACTGGAAAAACACATAAGAGGTAAAAACATAAACATCTCATGGCCTTCCCACATAAAACCCAAGGACTCTGCCCCGATCCCACCACACGACTAGAATTTCATAAACAAGACGGTGGGACCGTGACAACTAATAATAGTCATTAACTTCAGTGTTACATACTGTAGTATAACTAAAACCAGTTTAAATTCAGCAGGAGAGCATTAATGTGTAAACAGAATTTGGTGAGACTTCACTGTGTAACATTTAAGTTATTAATTACTATTTTTGTAGTAACGCTTTTCGGATTTACAGTCACTTTGTAGACGGTTCCTTTGGACTTGTCCATGTCGCCTGCTCAGATGATATCAATTTATATTCTCGTTTTGAGGAAGACTGGGATGTAGATCCTAATCTAAGGATTTGTGTGTTATTTGTGTTATAACAACGTTTAGCTCACGAGTTATTGGGAATCTACTATAAACCGCTCCATTGTTAATGTACGGAGCGGGACAACAGGACGTTTGAATGTTTTGCAAGATAACGCAAATATCTTTGCGAGAGAACGCAATGTTTCTCGCGTGAACGCAAAAGTTTTGCAAGATAACGCAAAAGCATTAAAAATATGTTTCTCTTCCCTCTCATTTTTTTTCTGGTTTGAATCGTTCGTTCTTCTTGAATTCCAGTACAGGACCCATAGAATGTTGCGCAATGCGCATGCGCGACTGAACGAATCACTCCATAAGATTACTCGTTCTTCCCGAGTCACATTAAAGATTCGTTCAAAATGAACGAATCGTTCAAGAACGACCCATCACTAGTAAACAGAGCGAACATGAGAGCACCCGACTGCAGACGTCAATAATGCAGCGTAATGGAATAATCTCCCGATCAAACTCCGCTTCCCGAAAGTTATAAACTGCCTCCGGAACCCAGTTAAGGTACAAAATTCTATTCAACAAAAATAGTGATGCACGCAGTGAAGTCTTTTTTTGCTCAGCCGAGCCTTCTCTGTTGCTGTGTGGAGCAGCCTGTGTCAGTCACCTCTTTTACCCCCACCCCCCCGACTCCTGAATGTCACTCACTCACTCACTCATGCGGGCATGCACTGCGGTCTCATGAGAAAACGCAGCTTTTTGATATAAAGTTTTTCTTGTTCCCGAATACAAATATTTTTTTTAAGTATTTGTTCGAAATAAGTATTTGTAAAAAACACGCTATTTGTGCCTTTCCGAATACCATATTCGGGTTCGGCTCCACCCCTAACTGGGATGTAGATCCTAATCTAAGGAATTGTGTGTTATTTGTGTTATAACAACGTTTAGCTCACGAGTTATTGGGAATCTACTATAAACCGCTCCATTGTTAATGTATGGAGCGGGACAACAGGACGTTTGAATGTTTTGCAAGATAACGCAAATATCTTTGCTAGAGAACGCAATGTTTCTCGCGTGAACGCAAAAGTTTTGCAAGATAACGCAAAAGCTTTAAAAAATATTTTTCTCTTCCCTCTCATTTTTTTCCACCACCATGTCTAATCATTACGCAAGTGATGCTAAATCGATCTGTATTTGCTAAACACTCAAACTATCAGTTTGCTTTCCTTTCAAACATAAGCCACATTTAAACGGAAAATCATCGCAATTTCAAACATTACGTTTAGTGGTGATTTGCAGCTACTGTTATTAGCATTAGCAACAGACTGTTTAAGATTACTAACGTTAGCCAGTTTGCAATAACCACAGTTTTGAAAGTTCATAGATGAGAAAACAAGCCGATAAAACTTGGGGTCTGTAAAATGCAAGTAAATATGAACATTTGGGTTATATCTCGGATATGACGAGCCCTTTTTAAATTGCGTACGTTACTAACTACAGCTTGTTAGGCAGCAATTTCAAACATTACTTGATAATACTTCCTTTCTGAACCACATACTCTCGATAAAAGTAAAAAAAATGCTTTATTTACCGTGTAATTTGAACGTGCAAATGCAGGTTGGTGCAGATAAAGCGCTACGGATGGTCCTTCCTCGCGTGGGTCCTCTTCGGACAGAAAAGTCTGACATTTGTGGGAAAACTCCACCTGGCCAAAAGTACCTGACTGAAAATGATTCGGGATGCTAATGAATTGTGAACTTACTGAACTGACGAAACAATCACGAACTTTCACAAAACTAATTCTCATGCTCCAGAAAAATACTGCATTGTACTGTTATTTACCCTCTGATATTTTCCTATGCTAAAAGGATATGCAAAAATATTCAGTTGACATTAACTGTTCTTTAATTTAGAAACAAATGTAAAAAATGGGATTTGTGGTAACTTTCACGATTTTGTATGTTTTTTTTTCAATTCCACAACACTGGAAACCCCAACTGAAGCAACATAAAATTGCATGTTTTAACCATGTGAATTATAATTTAAACCTAAACAGTGTGATAGAAGTCAAAGTAAAAAAAATTGCTAACAAAATACATATTTATTGTAGGACTGAATAATACAATAAGTAAATTGAAAAAACATATTTTTTGCAGTATTTCAATCTGTGTACCACATGTGTAGCCTATATATAGGCCCTATATGTCTGATTGTGCCTGTTGGGTTTCTGCGTATACTTGATGGCTGATTTGATCATATTTATGCTTGTGCTTGGTAATCAAGGGATCAATGTTTGTGAAATGCCAATTGTGTGTAATGAGCTGGAGTGCAAAAAAGTCTGACATTTTATAATTTTTAAGACCGCACGTCCACTGGGATGGACATTAAATAAGTAAAATCCTGTGTTGTACAACTCTAAAATATCTTTAGATTTTTTTGAAAAACATAACATAATCAAATAAAATATAACAGGGGCAAGACAATGAGGTTACCATTAACTTGGTTAACAATCTGTGAGGCATTATTAAAATGATAGAAACATGCAGTTTTATTGGTCTAAACCAAAAAAGACATAATGTCCATTCTTATTGAAGCAGGGTCTGAAGGGGTTAACACAGCCCACAATGCATTGCATACAGTACAACAGTAGATTACTGTTGACAGATGGCTTGAAAATTACTGTTTAACAGTATTTACTGTCAAATGCAAAAATGCCCAGGATGCATTGTTTTCTACAGTATATTACTGTTTTAACAAAAAACGTATGTTACTGTCAGAATTTGGCTGTTTTTTAACAGCAAGCCCAGGATGCATTGTTTTCTACAGTATAACTGTTTTAACAAAAAACGTATGTTATGTCAGAATTTGGCTGTTTTTTAAAGCAATTTTACGTGATCTTCAGTTTCTCAACAACAACAAAAAGGTCATGTAAACTGACAGCCATTCCATTACATATAAAGAGTCCAGAGATGGGAAGTAACGAAGTACAAATACTTCGTTACTGTACTTAAGTAGATTTTTCTGGTATCAGTACTTTACTCCACTATTTATTTTTCTGACGACTTTTTACTTTCACTTCTTACATTTTTACGCAAATACCTGTACTTTCTACTTCTTACATTTTCAAACCAGGCTCGTTACTTTAGTTTTAATCTGTATTTGATGCACAATCGTCTTGGTTACGGATGTAACCTCGGTTCCCTGATGGAGGGAACGAGACGTTGTGTCGAAACAGAGGGGTTTTCTTGAGCATCACTTCGAGTATTGAAACGAGAACGTTGTGTCGAACCGACAGAATGGGGTTTGTCTTGAGAACCTATCATCTTCTGAGTATTTAGAAAAGGCCAATGAAAATTGGCGAATGAAATTTGCATGCCGGGCTCCTCCCCGGATGTCCGGGTATAAGAGGGAAGCTGCTCATTCATTCACTTTGGTCTGAGGAGCCTAAAGCATCCTCCCCCGACCGCTGGGGTGGGCGGCCAGTGTTGTGGCATGAGGGACACAACGTCTCGTTCCCTCCATCAGGGAACCGAGGTTACATCCGTAACCAAGACGTTCCCTTTCTGTCGGTCTCTCGACGTTGTGTCGAACGACAGAATGGGGTTCCTATGGAAAACGCCACAGCACTGAGCCGCGTCACAATCTCTGCGGAGCGACGTTGACTGGCCTGGGCGAGTCAGACGAACAGCTAACGCGAAATTATGACCTCCAGTGAGAGGAAGGGGGACCCAGAGCTTTCACAAAAGTTGGGAAGCCCCCTACGCCCGGCCGTCACGGGCGGAGGCCTAAGTTCTCTAAATGGCGAGAAGCCGCCCGGCACCGTACGGGCCACTGGGCTAAGCATTATATCCCCTGGGGGAAAAACGCTGCAGAGGCCACTACCTACCGTAGGGAGGAATTAGTGGAGACACCACATGGTCTCACCATCAGGGGAGAACTCATGGGAGGAATGTGCGGACTGCAGGAGTTAACCGCAAGGTGGGAGTCCACCTGGGGAGGTCATGGGTTGCCAAGGTGGGAACCATTACATGAGGATACATCAGACGGAACAGCCCACGGAGGGGGGGTACCAGTGGAGACTAGCCGACTAGAGAATACTTTCGGCTAAGGGCAGCGCCTGCCAGCTGTCTAGGGCTGTTGTGCCTGTTTTCAGGAATGAGGGGATGCCCTGCTCCGGAGGCTGAGGGATGCTACGCTCGTAACCTTCCAAGGCTGGTTCCCGCTGGTTAGACCTCCAGGTAGGTAGCCAACGGCTGCGCTGCGAGGGCCCTGACCAGCCACGAGGGGCCCAGCCCAACGAGGCAAAGAGATCGGTATGCCCTAACGAGGGCATCCACGATCCAGTGCGCCAGACCTCTGTTTGGAGACAGCCCTCCTGCTGACCTCCGAAACAGACAAAGAGCTGCTCAGAGCTTCTGGGCTCTGCATGCGGTCCAAGAGAGGCCCGTGCGCGTACTGGACTAGCATCGGATAGGTTGGGTCTTCCTCCCCGGTGGGGAGCGCCTGCAGGTTCACCACCTGGTCTCTCGGGAGAGTGGTGGGAACCTTGGGCACGTAGCCGGGGCGGGGTCTCAAGATAACCTGAGAATCCCGGCCCCGAGTTCTAGGCAATCTGCGGACACGGAGAGTGCTTGATAGATCCCCTACCCTCTTGGAGGTGAGCGCCATGCGGAAAGCCGTCTTTTTCAAGACTGAGAAAGAGCGGCAACCCCGAGAGGCTCGAAGGGGCGGGGCCTCTTGAGGCCTCGCCACCTAGGTCGCAAGAGGGTAGGTAGCGGATAAGGTGGTCACCCTCTCGCGCCCCTTAGGAACCTAATGACCAGGTCGTGCTGTCCCAGAGGCTACCCAGCACTGGGTCATGATGAGCGGCCGTAGCGGCTACATACATTCCCAGTGTGGAGGGGAGAGGTTACTCCCCCGTCTCTTTTGAGGACGGGACAGCCCGTACCCGACCGAGCAACTCCGCGGGTCTTCTCACCGAGAAGAGCACCAGGACGAGAAGAGGCGCCACCTATGGGCATATAGCCGCCCAGTGGCCGAAGCCCTAGCCTGAGTGACGTCCCAACCGGACCGGGGGTGGGTCACTCAGGATCTCCTCGTCCCGTCCAGACATGGAGACCAGGTTTTGCCTGGGATGCCGTAACGTGCCCCTTCCCCTGGGGAAGCTGTCCGCCAGGGGGAGCGGCCAGGGGGGAGTTGTTGTCAGAGCCTCAGCTCCGAGAACCAAGTCCTGGTTAGGCCGAAGGGGCGTAACTAGTACCACTTGATGCTCCTCTTCCCTGGCCTTGCACAGGCCCTGTGCAATGAGGCTCACTGGGGGGAAGCGTACTTCCGCTTGTCCCGTGGCCAGCTGTGCGCAAGGGCATCCGTGCCGAGGGAACCTCGGACAGGGAGTACCCAAGCGGACAATGGGAGGAGTTCGGGGAGGCAACAGGACCACCTGTACCTGGCCAAACTGCCCCCAAATGAGCCGGCTGCGTGGGGAGGGAGTCGCCACTCTCCGCAAGGCGTCAACTGATGAGAGAGCACATCGGCTGTCTGGTTCAGGATGCCTGGGATGTGTGTGGCTCGCAGGGAGCTGATCACCTGCTGACTCCAGAGGAGGAGGCGTCGGGCGAGTCATGTTAGCTGCTGTGAGTTAAGAATACGCCACAGCAGCTGTGCTGTCCGACCGGACCAGCACGTGCTTCCCTGCACGAGAGGAAGTCCCTCAATGCAAGTAGCACAACCCACAACTCTAGGCAGTTGAATGCCAACGCAGGTGGGGCCCCGTCCACCGCCCCGACACTGCTTGCCCGTTGCACACGGCACCCCTTAGGGTGTGTCGGCAGAAAAGCGTGTGACCAACGCCTGCTGCCGGTGTGCCACGCTCTCCAAGGAACTTGACTCTGCCGCCAGTGTTGGAGCGGTCGTATATGCATCGACCCGAGGGGGGGCCACCCCCGCCGAGGATGCCATGAATCCCAGGAGCCTCCTGTTACAGGGGGACCGCTGACTGTCTGATCTCAGGCAGTTCAACACTGACCGGGCGCGCTAGTCCTCGCGCCCCCCCCTGGGGGTGAGCGGGGCTGCTCGTGAGGACAGAGTCGAGTTCCATACCGAGAAAGAGGATGCTCTGCACCGGGGAGAGCTTGCTCTTATCTCAGTTGACCTGTGGCCCCACCGATCTAGGTGCCGGAGCACCAGGTCCCTGTGTGTACACCACAGATCTCGAGAGTGTGCCCAAACTTGAGCCAGTCGTCGAGATAGTTAGTACCCTTACACCTCCTTCCCAACGGGGAAGGAGGGCGGCTTCCACGACCTTTGTAAAGACTCGTGGAGACAGGGACAGACCGAAGGGGAGGACCCTGTACTGATATGCCCGTCCCTCGAACGCGAACCGTCGGAACGGCCGAAGTCGAGGGAGGATCGAGACATGAAAGTACGCGTCCTTCAGGTCGATTGCCATGAACCAGTCCTGACGCCTGACGGACGCCAGGATGCGCTTCTGCGTGACCATCCTGAAAGGCAGCTAGTGTAGGTGCCTGTTCAGAACACACAGACCCAAGATAGGGCGCAACCCTCCGCCTTTCTTAGGGACAATGAAGTACGGGCTGTAAAACCCGCTGAACACCTCGGCCGGTGGGACGGGCTCGATCGCTCCCTTCACCAGAAGGGAGGCGACCTCCGCCCGAAGTACGGGGGCATCCCTGCCTCTGCCTGAGGTAAAAGGACGTCCCGGAACTTGGGCGGACGTGTAGCGACTGAATCGCGTAGCCGAGACGGATCGTCTTCCTCAGCCCGCCTGACAGTCTGGGGGCTCCCAGAACTGTGACAGGGGACTAGAGGTTGATCTGCTTCATCGCCCCCGCGGAGGGTGGTTCGATGGCTAGCAGTACGGATTCCTTGCCAGGGGAGGCCCCCCGGGGAGGAGATCGGCTCTGCCATATTTCCTGCCTGGCGACTGCGCAGCTCAACGCACTGTCTGACTGAGAGTGCTGAGGGCTGGTGTTTATACTCGACATTGCGCTTTGCCATGACGCAACGTCGAGTTTGCCGTTCACCGTCGTGCAGAGGGTGAGAGCGGCTGAGGTAACCCAGAGAGAGAGGAAACTCTCCTTTTTGAGAGTAAGTGGGCGCCAGCCCCCCAGAGGGGGCCAGCAGATGGAGGGACGGGGCAGGAACCGTCCCTATCCGACCTCCCAGCGCTGTGGCTGGGGTCGGGCCCAATGGTAGCCTCGATCCCCCTGAGGTGATCCCATGACAGCTGCTGCCCGCGGCTGCTGATGGGGCGATGGTCTCCTCTTCGCTGACTCCTCCAGGTCACTGGAGGGCGTTGAAGAGGACCAGGGCTGCTGGGAAGCAGACAGTGCACGGGACTCGACGGCCGAGGCGGCCGAGTTGCAGCACGGAGGACTGCTTTTTACTGTCGAGAACCCTCCACAGTAACACCAACCAGCCCCCCCTTGCGAGACGGTACGTCGAGAAAGCGGACCTTCTCAGCGTTACTCATCTGCGCAAGTATCGGCCAGAGGAGTTCCTCATGGACCACAAGTGTGGACATCGTCCGACCCAGGGCCCGCGTGGTCACCTTGGTCAGCCCGTAGAGCGAGGTCGGTGGCAGGCGCGGAGTTCCTGCATAAGCGCTGGGTCGGTCTTACCCTCGTGGAGCTCTCTCAACGCCCTGGTCCTGGCAGGAGCCATAGCGTGGAGAGAGGAGGCAGCTTGGTCCGACCGCAATGTAAGCTCTCGACACCAGAGATGCCAAGACACCACATGCTTTGGACGGGAGTCTAGGTCGAGCCCCCCCAGGTGGCCGCCACCTACGGGCACGAGTGCACCGCGGCGGCATACTCCACCTGGGGGACACCGACGTATCCTCCAGCTGTCTCAACCTCGAGGGAAGAGAGGGTGACAGAACTTTGTTTGACGTGAAACGTGCCGGGAAGGGGCGATTCCAGCGTCTTACAAAGTTCCTCATGCACTTCCGGTAAACACGGCACTGAGGGGCGGGCGCGGCTTGGAGCCGCGCTCAAACCCGAGGCGCCATGTAGCCAGCCGCGAGCGCCGGGAGAGGCAGTGCGGGCACTGCAACCCAACACTCACGGCGGCCCGGGAAAGCATGGCCTGACATCTCGACTCCGCTTTTTCCTGGGATCTCGACCCCCCAGGGAGGGAGCCTTCGAAGGAATCGTCGGAGTCGATGGCCAGTACGTCACCCCCCGATGCTGCAACAGACATCCTCATCATCACGTCGTGTCCGATACGTGATTGAGGAATAAGACGGCGGACCGTCTCATGGGGAACGGTCAGACGAGCAAAGCGAGGTGCGAACGGTCCGCGAGCCAGTGGCTGACGGATTAGCGCTCACAGCAATCCTCATATCACCCTCGCTGCTCGCCGTAGCGAGCGGCAGGGCCGTAGTCCTGCCGTCACGGAACGGGAAGCAGACAAGGTGGTGGCTGAGTCCCGTGGGAACACAGCCACCCATGACGCAATGTCTGAATCGTCAGCCGCCCGCAATGCGGGCAGGACGTATCCACAACATCTGCCCCAGCGTACTGGAAGCAGATATCGTGTCCGTCCCCCTCCTCGATGAGTGTGTTGCACCCAAGAGAACAGCGGGACATGCCACGCTGGAGAAATTTGCTCTTTTAGAGAAAAATCTCGAACACTTCTGGAAACGCTGAGACGCCCAGCGAGACTCACCACGTCGTAGAGCCGGCAGTCTTGTAGCGAAGTCTGTTGATCACGAGCGAAGGCTCCGAAGAACAAAAGGTGAATGAATGAGGCATGCCGTCTCCCTTTTATACCCGGATATCCGGGGGCGGAGTCCGGCATGCAAATTTCATTCGCCAATTTTCATTGGCCTTTTCTAGAGAAGTCGGAAGCGATTGGTTCTCAAGGACGAACCCCATCTGTCGGTTCGACACAACGTCAAGAGACCAACAGAAAGGGAATGGTAGTTCAGTTGTGAGGTACGAGCGTGACTCTAAAACAGGTAGTAGTATTGGCTACTTTTTACTTAAGTACATTTTAGAGCCCATACTTTATACTTTTACTTGAGTAAACAAGTTTAGTCAGTACTTCAACTTTTACTTGAGTAAACAAGTTTAGTCAGTACTTCAACTTTTACTTGAGTAAACAAGTTTAGTCAGTACTTCAACTTTTACTTGAGTACTTTTAAACATGAGTATCTGTACTTCTACTTAAGTAAAGGATGTGTGTACTTTTGCCATCTCTGAAGAGTCTGCATGCTTTCTCTACCTCTCTAACCTTTCAATGTTGTCATGTTGGCTTCATCATACAGTGGATTATACAATTTTTACACAGTGCAGTACATATACAAGTTTGTGTTGCCTGCATTAAGCCATTCATGTAACACAATATACAATAGAGTTTCAACTCAACTCAACTCAACTTTATTTATATAGCGCTTTTTACAATTTTCATTGTTACAAAGCAGCTGTACATGAGACATATTGACTATAAGCAAAACAATTAAAGTTATACCTGTAAAAACAATAAAAAGGTGAAAACAGAAGACAGACATACCCACATACAAAACATTCCACACACACAATATGTACACGTACTAACACACATAGACACAGACACACACACACACGGATGCGCAGACACACACACACAGACAAGTATGCACACACGCACGCATGCACACACAGTGAGAGTACACATTTAAGATAAAGGAGAGAGAAGCACAGATCAAATATAACAGACTATATAATCCTATATGCAATATTAATTAAGTAAAACTTTAAAATTCTAATTCTAAAACAGCCCCCCTTGGCCAGGCAAATAGTGCAAAACAGTATGCAAATGGTGGCGAGGAACTAGAAGTCTGCATGGGCTTTAAACGAAAGCCTGAACCCGACCCAAACCCGAAGTGCGTTTAACAACTTTGTTGAAATGTGCTGCATTTTATGATTGCTTGCGATGATAATTAAACAAATAGCTACATGTAAGCAAACGCAGTTTCATCAAGGCACGGCGGCCCCCTCAGCAGTGAACACACAAGATAAAATAAGAAATACCACAGACTTACCAACAACGAAACTTTGCTGTGGGAGAACACGTGTAAAAGTCAAAAATCATTTTTGAACCCTCTGGAACTGTTGGTTTAAGCGCCGTCCTCCTCTGATTAAAAGTTAGCCCAGCTGCACTGAAGTTCCACTCTCTGCTGCCGCTAACGTTACTTGCAGGGATGCTGAGGACACTACGGGCCAGTCTTGACAGTAATGACAAGATCATAATTCTTCCAGAGTGCAGCTTTCCCTGCATCATTTGGAACTGTAATACGTTTTCCAATTTAATTTAATATTTTGCTTTATCGCACTCATCTTACCATCACCTGCTGTGTTGTGACAACGAGGACAAGAGTGGGAGCACATGCAGAGAACAGTTTATGCGAAAAGTGTGTTCCCTTTCTGTCGGTCTCTCGACGTTGTGTCGAACCGACAGATGGGGTTCGTCCCTGAGAACCAATCGCTTCCGACTTCTTAAAAAAGGCCAATGAAAATTGGCGAATGAAATTTGCATGCCGGACTCCGCCCCCAGAAATACGGGTATAAAAGGGAGACGGCGTGCCTCATTCATTCACCTTTTGTTCTTCGGAGCCTTCGCTCATGATCAACAGACTTCGCTACAAGACTGCCGGCTCTACGACGTGGTGCAGCGGACTGTCCCTTCCTGCAGCGACTTCCCCTGGGCTTCTCGGCGGTTCCAGAAGTGTTCGAGTTTTTTCTCTAAAAGAGCAAATTTCTACAGGCGTGGCAGGAACTCCGCGGCTTCACCGACCTCGCTCTCGGGCAACCAAGGTGATCGCGCGGGCCCTGGGTCGGGCGATGTCCACACTTGTGGTCCAGGAGAGACACCTCTGGCTGAACCTTGCACAGGTGAGTAATACTGAGAAAGTCTGCTTTCTTGATGCACCCATCTTGCAAGGGGGGGGCTGTTTGGTGATACTGTCGAGTTCGACAGTTAGGGAGCAGACAGAGGATATCAAGTATGTCCTCCCCAGCCGCGACTCGACCGCCCTCTGGCCGCCGAGATCCCGTGCATTGTCTGCTTCCCAGCAGCCCTGGTCCTCTTCGAGATCTCGAAGAGGAGACCACCACCCCGTCAGCAGCCGCGGCGAAAGCCAAAGCGGCCCTCATGGGAAGACCCCAGGGAGATCGAGAATACCTTCGGGCCCGACCACAGCCATTCCATGGCTGGTGGTCGATCCGGGACAGTTCCTGCCCCGTCCCAACAGCCCATTCTAAAAGTTTTCTCCCTCTCTGGGCATTTATCACAGCCGCTCTCACCCTCTACACGACGGTGTTCGGCAACTCGACGTTGCGGCAAGACCCAATGTCGAGGATAATCATCAGCCTAAGCACTCTCATTCGATGGTGCGTTGTGCTACATCATCGCCAGGCAGGTAAAACTGCAGAGCCAATCTCCTCTCCGGGGGCCCCCCCACGGCGAGGGATCCGCACTGCCAGCCATCGAACCACCCCCGGGAGGTCGATGAAGCAGAACGTACCCCTAGCCTCCCTGTCAGTCCCTGGGAGCCTGACAAGAGCTTCCCAAACCGTCACGGTGACTACGGGATACGGTCCGTCTCGGCTACGCGATCCAACTCCCCGGACGCCCGCCCAAGTTTCGGGGCATCCTCTTAACCTCAGCAGAGGCAAGGATGCCCCGTGCTTCGGGCCGAGGTCGCCACCCCTCTGGTGAGGAAGCGATCGTGCTCGTCCCTCTAGCCGAGATGTTCAACGGGTTTTACAGCCCGTACTTCATCGTCCCCAAAAGAGCGGGGGTCGCTAGATCTGCGTACCCTGAACAGGCACCTACTCAAGCTGCCGTTCAGGATGCTCACGCAGAAGCGCATCCTGGCATCTGTCAGATGTCAAGATGGATTCATGGCAATCGACCTGAAGGACGCTTACTCTCATGTCTCTTTCTCCCTCGTCATCGCCCGTTCCTACGGTTCGCTTTCGAGGGTCAGGCATATTAGTACAGAGTCCTCCCCTTCGGTCTGTCCCTGTCCCCACGAGTCTTCACGAAGATCGTGGAAGCCGCCCTCACTCCCCTCAGGGAGAGAGGTGTGCGGGTACTAAACTATCTCGACGACTGGCTCATTTGACACACTCGTGAGATCTGTTATGTACACACAGGGACCTAGTGCTTCGGCACCTAGATCGATTGGGACCACAGGTCAACCGAAAAGGAGCAAGCTCTCCTCTGTGCAGAGCATACTCTTTTTTGGTATGGAACTCAACTCTGTCTCCATTACAGCGCGACTGCGCTCAGTCAGTGTTGTACTGCCTGGAATTTTTCAAGCAGTCAGCGGGAGGAGGCTCCTGGGTACATGGCATCCTCGACGGTGGTGATACCCCTCAGGTTGATGCACATGAGACCGCTCCAACACTGGCTACAGAGTCGAGTTCCCTGGAGAGCGTGGCACACCGGCAGCAGGCGGATGGTGATTACGCTTTTCTGCCGACGCACCCTAACCCCTTGGTCTTCAATGACCTTTTCTACGGACGGGGGTCCCTCTCGGGCAGGCGAGACGCGTCAGGGTCGACAGACGCCTCCCTGCAGGGTTGGGGTGCCGTGTGCAACGGGCACGCAGTGTCAGGGCGATGGACGGGCCCCCGCCTGCGCAGGCATATCAATTGCCTAGAGTTGTTGGATGTGCTACCCGCACTGAAGGGGTTACAACCTCTCGTGCAGAACAAGCACGTGCTGGTCCGGTCGGACAGCACAACTGCCATAGCGTTTTTAACCGCCAGGGTGGCGTTCGCTTACGGCAGCTAACACGACTTGCCCGACGCCTCCTCCTGTGGAGTCCGCAGGTGAGCAGATCCCTGCGAGCCACACATATCCCAGGCGACCTGAACCAGTCAGCCGATGTGCTCTCTCATCAGTTGACGCCTCGCAGAGAGTGGCGACTCCACCCCGCGCAGCCAGCGCATTGGGTACAGTCCGGGCGGGCTCAGGAAGACCCCTTCGCCTCCCTGGACACCACCCATTTCCCGCTAAGGTACTCCCTGCCTCGGCATGGATGCTCTAGCGCACAGCTGGCCGTGGGATAAGCGGAAGTACGTCTTTCCCCCAGTGAGCCTCATTGCACAGACCCTGTGCAAGGTCAGGGAAGAGGAGCATCAAGTGTACTAGTTGCGCCATACTGGCCCAACCGGACTTGGTTCTCGGAGCTAATGCTCTTGACGACAGCTCCCTCCTGGCCGATTCCCCTTACGAAGGACCTGCTTTCCCAGGGGAAGGGCACGTTACGGCATCACGGGCTAGACCTCTGGAACCTCCATGTCTGGCCCCTGGACGGAACGAGGAGATCCTGAGTGGCATAACCCCTGCGGCGGTTAAGACCACTACTCAGGCTAGGACCCTGGCCACTAGGTGACGATACGCCTAGTGGTGCCTCTTCTCATCCTGGTGCTCTTCTCGAAGAGAATACCCGCGGAGTTGCTTGATCAAGTGGGTGTGGTCCTCCCAGAGACTCGAGAATAATCTCTCCCCTTCCACACTGAACGTGTATGTAGCCGCTGTTGCCGTTCATCACGACCCAGTTGCTGGTAGTCTCTAGGACAGCACAACCTGATCATTTGGTTCCTAAGGGGCGCAGGAACGCTACCACCTCACCCACGCTTCGTACCCTCTTACGACCTTGATGCGGTCCTGGAGCCCCCTCGGAGATGCCGCTCTTTCTCACTTTCAATGAAGACGGCTCTCGGGAGGACGCTCAAGAGGGTAGCGGACCTACAAGCATTCTCCGTGTCCACAGATTGCCTAGAACTCGGGCCCGGTCATTCTCACGCTATCTTGAGACCCCGGCCCGGCTACGTACCCAAAGTTCCCACCACTCCCCCGAGACACCAGGTGGTGAACTTACAGGCGCTCCCCACCGGGGAGGAAGACCCAACCCCATCCGTGTTGTGTCCAGTACGCGCATTGCGCCTCTGCTTGGACCGCACGCAGAGCCGCAGAAGCTCTGAGCAGCTCTTTGTCTGTTTTGGAGATCAGCAGGGAGGGCTGTCTCAAACAGAGATTGGTGCACTGGATCATGGATGCCGTCACTTTGGCGGAGTACACGGAGTACAGCCTCGGAGTACAGCCTCCTCGTGGGCACTGGCTCGAGGCACCTCTCTGGCAGACATCTGCAGAGCTGCGGGTTGGGCTACACCCATCACCTTCGCGAGGTCCTACAGCCTCCGTGTAAAACCGGTATCGGCTCGAGTCTTGCAGGCATCAGGCAAGACTGGCGGCCGGTAGGGCGTACGCCTATGACAGTACCTCCCCCCCTTTCTCCTAAGGGGGTCAGCGTACTACTAGCCTCCCTTCTTCCCCCACTGGGTGAAGAACAGGCACTCCATCCATCACTAGCAAGCACCTCCTGCGGGCAGGCTGGGCAGAGCAGCCCTGCCCCTTAGGCCGGGTATCTCCGGAGTTATTCGCAACATAGCTCTAACCGGACCTAGTGCTACCAGACGTTGCAACCCCCCAGTAGGGCGGTTCCGTCTGATGTATCCTCATGCTGGTTCCCACCTTGGTAACCCATGACCTCCTTAGGTGGACCTCCACCTCGCGGTTAACTCCTTCAATCCGCACTTTCTTCCCATGAGCTCTCCCCTATCGGTGAGACCATGTTGGTATCTCCACTAGACTCCTCCCTGTGGCAGGAAGTGGTCTCTGTAGCGCATCCCCCACTTGAGGAAGTAGCGCTTACCCAGTGGCCTTACGGTTCCGGGCGGCTTCTCACTGTTAGAGAAACAAGGCCGCCGCCTGTGAGGCCTAAGGTTGGGGCCTTCCCACCTTTCAAGAAAGCTCTGGGACCCCTACCTACCCACTGGTAGGTTACAATTTTGCGGTAGCGCTCACGGCTGACACGCCCAGGCCAGTCACCGTCGCTTCGCTAGAGATTGTGACAGGGCACAGTGTTATAGCGTTTTCCATAGGAACCCCATCTGTCGGTTCTACACAACGTTGAGAGACCGACAGAAAAGGGAATGTCTCGTTTACGGGTGTAACCTCGGTTCCCTGATGGAGGGAATGAGACGTTGTGTCCTCCTTGCCACAACACGTGCTGTCCACTGCAGCAGTCGTGAGAGGTCTCAGGCTCCTCAGAACTAAGGTGAATGAATGAGGCACGCCGTCTCTCTTTTATACCCGGATATCCGGGGGCGGAGTCCGGCATGCAAATTTCATTCGCCAATTTTCATTGGCCTTTTCTAAGAAGTCGGAAGCGATTGGTTCTCAGGGACGAACCCCATCTGTCGGTTCGACACCACATCTCGTTCCCTCCATCAGGGAACCGAGGTTACATCCGTAACCGAGACGTTTTCTCTCGTGTTTTTTTGTGGTCACAACGCAGCAAACACGCAAGCACACTCCACGGCAAGCAAACTTTGTATATAGCCTATATATATTTTTTAGTTACAAACGCGAACCCGAGGCTATTCATTAAACATTAACCCGACCCGAAGCCCGCGAGTTTTTCGGGCCACGTCGGGCTCCGGTCGGGTTGCAGACCTCTACGAGGAACCCAAAACTATAATCGAGAAAAAAAACTTCAGGAGAACCCAGGCCCAACCAGGGGATTCCAGTTCCCCTCTGGCAAAAGTGTGTCTGTCTCCCGGACAGTGCAGGGAAGACTATTCCAAAGTTTAGGCGATAGATAGGAAAAGGATCTACCACCTGCACTTGATTTTTGAAATTCTAGGTATTACCAACTGACAGGACGCCTGAGAGCATAATGCACGTGAAGGACTGTAATACAAGAGGAGTTCACTCAAGTACTGAGGAGCTAAACCATGTAGGGCTTTATAGGTAATAAGCAAGATTTTAAAGTTAACCCGATGCTTTATAGGTAACCAGTGGAAGGCTGACAGAACAGGGCTAATATGTTCATACTTTTTTGTATGTGTAAGAACTCGAGCTGTCGCGTTTTGGACCAGTTAGAGTTTTTGTAATAAGCCTGCAGGGCAACCACCTAACAGTGCATTACAGTAATCTAGTCTTGATGTCATGAATGCATGAATTAACTTCTCTGCATCTGACATTGACAGCATATGACGTAGTTTAGATATATTCTTAAAATGGAAAAACGCAATTTTACAGGTGTTGGCGACTTGGCTCTCAAATGACGGATTACTATTGAATAGAACGCCAAGATTCTTTGCTGACGACGGGGGTTTTATGGAACATCCGTCAATAGTTAAACAGTATTCTTGGTTGTTACGTATGGCAGTTTTCGTTCCAATAAGTAACACTTCTGTTTTGTCTGAGTTTAGTAATAAAAAGTTGTTACTCATCCAGTTTTTTATATCGACTATGCATTCCATTATTCGATGGAACTGCTGTGTTTCATGAGGCTTCGAGGAAATATAAAGTTGAGTATCATCAGCATAACAATGAAAGCTAACTCTGTGTCGCTTTATTATATCTCCTAGAGGTAGCATGTATAATGCGAAGAGCAGAGGCCCTAAGACTGAGCCCTGTGGTACACCGTACTGGACTTGCGATTTGCCTGACACCTCATTGTTTATTGCTACAAATTGAAAACTGTCATGAACTGGCGTGGAAAGAATCCAATTGCAGGCAGGCAGTGAAGGGGTTAACACAACAAGACTTTATTAACGAAAAACGCAAAACAAACACCCTCAATGGGGAAAACGGAACTAAGAAATATACATAAAACAAAAAGACTTCCCACGAGGGGGACAAAAGGTAAAACAAGCACAGCGGAAACTAAACTAAGGTACACGACCAAACGTCTTAAATGAAAACAAGGCAGGATAAAACACAAAACTCACAATACATGAACAGGGCGATGAACAGGACCACGGGTAACAGCAAGAGCACAAGAACAGGAACAAGGTACAAGAACATACAGAACACAGTACAATCCACGAGCACAGGACAAAGAAACAAGAGGGTATTTAAAGGGAAGACAAACAAGGGATAACGAACGAAGGCAGGTGTGGAACATAAAACACTCAGGGAAAGATAACAAGGAAACGAGAGGGGCGGGGCCAATGACGAGACACTGGAGAGAACGTATATTATTGTCAAAAGGACAATAACATGTTTCTCTCCACACATAACCAAAGGCTTTGTAATGACTCTGCTACAGGACCAAGAAAAACATGACTAAATGAAGCAGAGCCATGACAGAAAACGGTCAGATAAATAAGATTTAAACCTATTATAGATTTCAAAGCTATTCCTTTAATGCCGACATAATTTTCGAGTCTATGTAGGAGTGTGCTGTGGTCAATGGTGTCGAATGCAGCACTGAGGTCTAGCAGCACCCATAACGAAATACAACCTCGGTCAGATGCCAATAGCAGATCATTTGTAACTCTGATCAAAGCAGTGTCTGTACTGTGACATGCTCTAAATCCAGACTGGAATTCTTCATTGATGTCATTCCTTTGGAGGAAGGAGCATGATTGAGTTGAAACTACTTTTTACAGAACTTTAGACATGAAAGGTAGATTCGATATAGGCCTGTAGTTCCCTAGTTCTCTCGGGTCGAGATGGGGTTTTTTTTGACAAGGGGCCTTATAACAGCCACCTTATATGCTTTAGGCATATGTCCTAGTGTCAGAGATGAGTTAATAATACGTAGAAGAGGATCTATAATTTCTGGGAGCATCTCTTTCAGTAGATTTGTAGGTTTAGAGTCTAGCATGCATGTTGTTGATTTAGATGATCTAATGATTTTAGACAGCTCATCGTGATCTACGGTATAAAATAATTGCATTTTCTCCTTAAGGGCGCTGTAGTTAGTTTGTTCAGTGGGTTTCACTTCTGATTACATTGTTATAATTTTTTCTCTAATATCTTGGATTTTATTTGTGATGTAGTTCATAAATTCACTGTTATGCTGATATCCAGAATCTGAAGTCACTGACAATTTATTTTTTGTTAATTTAGCCACTGTGTTAAATAAAAACCTAGGGTTGTGCTGGTTTTCTTCTATTAGTGATGAAAAGTAGGCGGATCTAGAAGTTTTTAGGGCTTTCCTGTATTTTCGAATACTATCCTTCCATGCTGTACGAAATACCTCTAATTTAGTTTTCTTAAAGATGCGCTCCATTTTTCGGGCCGCATGTCTATTTTATGATCTGTTATCATATCGTTCACAAAAAGTGCTTTATTAGAGAGAGATCTAATATTTAGCAATCCGAGTCGTAACAGTTGATTATCTGTATTTTGTTCATGTTTAATTTGTTTAACGTTTATTAAATTACTTTCAAGAGGTTTACGCATTATTTTATGTTTGCTAATCCGCGGTTAAGACATTCTGTCTGCTCCCTGACCTGCGCCCCAGCGAGTCAAACTTTATCATAATTAAGACTTTGTGCCATATTTCTAGACAGGATGGAAGCCCCAACCCAGGAGGGATGGAGACCATCTCGTTTCAACAGGTCATGTCTGCCCTCAAAACTCTTCCAGTTGTTTATAAAAGCTATATAATTCTGCAGGCACCACTCAGACAACTAGCCATTTAGTGATGATAATCTGCTATAAATCTCATCACCACGATAAGCAGTGAGGGGGCCAGAGAATATTACAGTGTCTGACATCATGCTTGCGAGCTCACACACCTCTTTAATGTTATCTTTTGTGATCTCCGATTGACGAAGTCGAACATCATTTGTGTCGACGTGAATAACAATCTTACTGAATTTACGATTACCCTTAGCCAGCACATTTAAATTTGACTTGATGTCAGGCGCTCTGGCTCCCGGTAAACATTTGACTATGGTGGCTGGTGCCTCTATGTTAACGTTCCGAACAATAGAATCACCGATAACTAGGGCACTTTCAGCAGGTTTCTCAGTCGGTGCGTCCCTGAGCGGGGCAAACCTATTCGAGACTGTAATCAGAATGGTTGAATGATGTTTTGTCCTGTGACTATGCCGTCTCAGTCATGAAGTTTCCCAGCTGCGGGGGATTTTCAACCGGAACCAAGCTGTGTGCGCTAATGTTGCTCGCAATCATAGTGTTTTCTATGGTCCTTACACTCTTACTATCCTCAGATAAAGATTGGATGCGAGACTCTAATTCTAAGATCTTCTCTGTAAGCCAAACTATTTCCCTGCATTTATCGCATATAAAACCCTCGCAGCTGATAGAGAAGGCTAAGCTAAACATATGACATGAGGTGCAAGTAACAATAATAGGAATAGAAGCCATAACTCACCAGGTTTGAAGTGCAATTCCAACTTACCAAGGTTGCTCGATGAATCGTAGTATACTCGCTTAAAAAGAGAAACAGTTAGCACACAAGACAAAGAAGAGGCAAGATGATATTCCACAGTGTAAACCGAAAGTAAGCTAATATGCTATTGCTATGCTAACAGCGTTAAGTTAACTATCAATTTTGGTTTAAAATCTTCAAGTAAATAACAAGAACAGGGTTATTGAGATATCAGGATAAGTTAGTAATGACAATGATAAGTAACGATAATAAAATACACTAATATTAGAACGAAGTGTAAGTGCAGGGATACAAACAAACCACCGGCAGCGATCAGAGTTTCATTTGTCACAGTAGTTTATCTGTGTAGTATATACGTATTAATATAAAGAAAACATCTTTACGTTAATATCTTTCTAATATACATCTTTTATATCATTTTTACATAATATACCAAAAGTATTCACGAGAACCAGATGTCCAGAACATCTCCTGGAAAATGTTTGCCTCTTTATCACCATCTCCATTTGAAACATAAGTAGGGTTGCCAACTTTGTCCTGTGCAGCAGTGCTAATTAGCATATGCATGACGTCATCGCGTCATGTTTGCGTTATACTCTCCAGTGGTTCACTAGTGGTATTTGAAGAGACCCCGAAGGTACATGAGGTGACATGACAGAAAATTAAAAACTCAAATTATTAATTTACATTTAGTGTTAATACAATTTCAAATTTTTAATATGTCTACATGATTAATAAATACAGAATACATCTCAGCCTATGTGCAATTTTAAAATGGTTGTATGAATTATTGTTGTTTATTTATCATTGGTTGATGTAACTAAGACATGGCGTGACGGGCAGCTCAAACACAGAGCGGGAGCAGACAGGCGCTTGTGAGTCCCTCACTCTCTCTCTACTATGGAAGGCCAAGTAGTTCAAATATAAGTGAATTTTATCACGTTAAGTACGTGTCAAATACGTGTACTTAACATGTTGTTTACGCATGAAAAAATAATGCGTTGTTTACGTGGTCTTCAATGAACTGAAGAGAGCGCACGTCACTCCTCTCTTCACTAAGTTACATTGGCTCCCTATAGTCGCCCGAATCAAATTCAAGACTCTGCTCCTGTCATACAAGACCACCACTGATTTGGCACCCCCTTACCTTCACTCGCTAATGCAGACGTATATACCCGCCAGATCCCTACGCTCTGCAAACGAACGACATCTTGTGGTGCCATCCCAAAAAGGTAAAAGATCTCTCTCACGTACCTTCTCGGGATCGGTTCCACATTTATGGAATGATCTGCCCGCTGCTACAACACATCTCTTCCGTCAACACCTGACTGATCAGCTCTGACTTCTATCTCTTTCCTACTCTTTCAAAAAAAAAACCTTAGCTCTGTATACTGTGATAGGCTATATGAGACCAATTTTCTTTTTGCACTTATGCTTTTTGTTGTCCTTATGTTGTTCCAATTGCTTCCATTGTTTCCCTCATCTGTAAGTCGCTTTGGATATAATCGTCTGCTAAATGACTAAATGTAAATGTACGTGTACTTAAAGCAACAACGAGCCGTTTGGTATATCGTTCCCCCATGTGGTTGATAAGCGCAGTTGTCTGTTATCAATGTCGTAAATACTGTCGCTGTATAAGCTTCCACATGGGCTGCGCAATACACGTAAATTTGTTGACTAAGCAGAAACCACTGTTGTTTCATGTCACGACTCACTTCATAAACTGTGCATGTACTAAAGCACTAAAGCACTCCCGCGGGGTATACTGCTGGGCTATACTTATAGCTCAAACTAGATTCTGAGGTAGCAGCTGGTTGTTAGCCATTAGCGGATAGCTCCATAGCAGCTAACTTGCTAACGTTAGCTACATAACACATTTGCAGTCACCCAAACGCATGGACGTGAAGTGTTTAGCAACCAATGCAAATAATTTTCTGTAGTTATTGTAATGATCAGTGTATAACTGCTGTTTGTATAAGTTACCACTAGATGGCAGTATTGTGTAACGTGTGGAGACGGGGTGGAAATGTTAGAGGAAGATAAAAAAACATGTGACAGAAAGAAACATGTGCAAAGAGTTGAGTAAAGGAATACACGAAATTCATTAGTGTATGAGACTCTTTATTTTGGTCTTAGAACCATAAAACATAACAGTTATATTTTGGGAATGTCGTGAACGGCAGGATCCCTTGTTAAATGTGGAGAGAGACGTTTTGGCCCTGTGGGCTTTCCATATACTCCCTCTCTCAGGTGTCGCGTCTTTTAGCCCCGCCCTCTCGTTCCCTCGTTAACTTTTGATACCTGTCACCTGCCCGTCACCCTCCCTGTGTTATCATCCCTCGTTTGTATTCCCCTATTTAAAGCCTCTGTTCATTGTTTCCTGTACGTAGTTTAATGATCCTTGTTCATGGTTAGTGGTCCTGTAATTCTCGTGTTCCTGCCTTGTCTTGCCCTACCTTGCCTGTTTTGTGAGTTGGTTTTATTTATGATATTTAGTTCTCGTTTTGCCCCCTTGTGGGAAGTTTTTGTTTATCCTTTTGAAGAGTCTTTGTTATAGTGTTTTGTCACCCCATTGTGGGTTTTTGTTTTTCTTCCTGTCTGTTAATAAACCATTTGTGTTAACCCCTCACCGCCACTGCCTGCAATTGGGTTCTTCCCCCGTGAATCACGACAGGGAAACACACTCGCGACCAGGTGTTGTGCTTTGTGTAATAGGTGCAATCAATAACTTGCACTCAACACGCTATGGGAATAGTGCTTAGCATAGTAACTATAGATACCATTAACATTAGTCTACGTGCATGAACTAAGGAATCAGCGACTTTTGACCATAAAACATTTATTGTGGTTTGGTAGTCATCGTTTACAAGCATAACACTAAATTCATGACGAGGCACGATCATGCTACGTAAGCTATTGAGACCCGGCAACATTACATTATCTCTAGTCTACCTTACGGTTATAAATTGTGAACCAGTAACCTTAGTGCGCCAATAAACAACCTGAGCACAGCCAAATAACAAATACACTCAAAAGTACAGGACAGTAAGAAAAACATTTACATATAAGACTTTCAAATCCAGTAGCAGGAAGGCTAACGTTAGGTCTCCATCCGTTTTGCAACCCATTGCCTCTTGCAGCTAGCCTCACAGAGTGCAAATCCGTCAGATATTGATTCGTGTTCGGGCTCTAGTCCGATCGCTCTCTCTCTTTTCCTCTTTGTTTTATTTGTTGGCTCTTCCATGGTGATGGTTTGGAGACTTGCTGTGAACTAGATCATTTTGTCTTATTGTTAGATGTTGGCTGACTTCACCCAGGCTATGAGTAAAACGTGACGTGTGCCGTAAAGCAGGTGATGGGCGGGAATTGGAAATCTACCCGCAAACCAAAGTTACAAGTTTGATTTCATCCCATAGAGGGCTCCTTAGGTAGCAGCGGCAGTAAAATTCATCCAGTTAAGAGTCGTCCTACCACTAAAATAATTTTAGAGAGATTATTTTAAGGTCGAAAAACGGCTCGTTGTTGCTTTAATGTTAGAATACACATAAACAACGCATGACTCAGACGCCAGTTTCCGGTTTAAACGGGTCAATATCATTGGCTGCCTAAGAATTGGGTCAAACCATTTCTGCAAACCTGAGGGGTTGTCTGCCACTCATAGGCTACTCAGTGGTCACCAACCCTGCTCCAGGAAATCGACCGTCCTGAAGATTTCAGCTTTAACCCCAATCAAACACACCTGAACTATCTAATCAAGGTGTTCAGGTTTGCTTTATAATTACAGACAGGTGTGCTGAAGCAGGGTTGGAGCTGCAGTCTGCACGACGGTCGATCTCCAGGAACAGGGTTGGTGACCCCACCATTAAAGATCCTTCTGTTTATTTGTCCTTTTCTTGTGTAGCCCACATGCATAAATATCTAGATTGCACTTTTAAAAAGATACTTTTGTTAGTAGGTATTATTTTGTGGGTATTATTTATTAGTGAAAGTTATGTTTCCCTTTCTGTCGGTCTCTCGACGTTGTGTCGAACCGACAGATGGGGTTCGTCCCTGAGAACCAATCGCTTCCGACTACTTAGAAAAGGCCAATGAAAATTGGCAAATTAAATTTGCATGCCGGACTCCGCCCCGGACATCCGGGTATAAAAGGGAGACGGCGTGCATCATTCATTCACCTTTTGTTCTTCGGAGCCTTCGCTGATGAAGTGCAACTCTTGCTACTTAGCAAAATCTACATTGCCGGTTCTACGATGTGGTGCAGCGGACTGTCCCTTCCTGCAGCGACTTCCCCTGGGCGTCTCGGCGGTTCCAGAGGTGTTCGAGCTGCAGACGGTGACTCACCTAATTCCTGATTTCAGCTAATTTCTCCAGCGCGGCATGTCCCGCTGTTCTCGTGGGTGCGGTGTCCTCATCGAGGAAGGGGACAAGCACGATGTCTGTGTCAGGTGTTTGGGGGTCCAACACGCTGAGGCAGCCTTGCGGGCAGATGGTCATAGAGACGTTGCGGTCACGGGTGGCTGTTTTCTCCCGAGAATCAGCCACCACCTCGCATGCTTCCCGGGCTGTGACGAGGATGGCTAAGGCCATTCCGTTCGCCAAGGCGAGTGGCGAGGGTGATATGGGGGTTTCTGCGAGCGCTAATCCATCAGTCAAGTGCTCGCGGACCGCTCGCACCCCGTCTCGCTCGCCTCATCGTTCCCTAGCTGGTGGTGCCACACCGTCAGCGTCCTCCTTCACGCAGTCGGACACGATGCGTGATGATGATGAGATGTCCATCACAGCATCGGAGAGCGAATTGCTGGCATCCGATCCCGACGACTCTCTGCAGCTCCCCCCCAAGGGGGGACAAGCTCAGGAGGAGGCAGATGTCGAGATGTCGGCCATGCTTTCCCGGGCCGCCGTGTGTATTGGGTTAGAGTGCACTCCGGTGCCTCTCCCCCAGCACTCACGGTTGGACACGTGGTTCTTGGGCTCTGAGCGCGACTCCAAGCCGCGCCCAACCCTGGTTCCATTCTTCCCGGAGGTGCATGAGGAACTGACGAAGACATGGAACGCCCCCTTCTCGGCGCGTACACGTCAGACCAGTTCCGTCGCTCTCTCTTCCCTCGATGGTTGGGCGGCTAGGGGTTACGTCGACGTGCCCGAGGTGGAACGTGCAGTCGCGGTGCACCTGTGCCCGCAGGCGGCGTCCACCTGGAGAGGTCGACCGAAACTCCCGTCCAAGGCATGTAGGACCTCGGCATCGCTGGTGTCGAAGGCCTACACTGCCGCGGGCCAAGCTGCCTCCTCTCTCCACGCCATGGCCATCCTGCAGGTCAATCAGGCCAAGGCGTTGAAAGAGATCCACGAGGGTAAGACCGACCCGGGGTTAATGCAGGAACTCCGAACCGCCACCGACCTCGCTCTAAGGGCGACCAAGGTGACCGCGCGGGCCCTGGGTCGGGCGATGTCCACCATGGTGGTCCAGGAGAGGCATCTCTGGCTCAACCTTGCGCAGATGAGCGAGGGGGCCTAGCGCCCACTTTTTCACAAAAAGAGTTTCCTATCTCCCTGGGTGTTTTTCACAGCCACTCTCACCCTCTGTCAGACGGTGTACGGCCACTCTACGTTGCGTCTTGGCGAGGTGCAACATCGATGTAACCATGTATTTTGCAGCCCTCAGTACTCTCATATCGACGGTGCGGGGACCTTCATCGCCAGGCAGGCAAACCAGCAGAGCCAGTCTTCTTCCCGGGGGCTCCCCGGCGAGAGACCCGCACTGCCAGCCATCGAACCACCCCCCGGGGGGTCGATGTAGCAGATCGTTCCCTTAGTCCCCCTGTCACGGTCCCTGGGAGCTTGGCTCGAGCTTCCCACACCGTCACAGTGGCTGAGAAGGACGATCCGTCTCGGCTACGCGATCCAGTTCGCCAGAAACCCGCCCAAGTTTCGGGGCATCCTCGTCACCTCGGTCAGAGGCCGGGATGCTCCCGTACTACGGGGCGAGGTCGCCACCCTTCGCCAGGGGTCCCCTCTCGGCTAAGGGGACTGGATCGAGTCCGTCCCCTTAGCCGAGATGTCCAAGGGGTTTTACAGCCCTTACTTCATCGTCCCCAAAAAAGGCGGGGGGTGCGCCCCATCCTAGATCTGCATACCCTGAACAGACACCTGCACAAGCTGCCGTTCAGGATGCTCACGCAGAAGCGCATCCTGGCATCTGTCAGATGTTCATGGCAATCGACCTGAAGGATGCTTACTTTCATGTCTCGATTCTCCCTCGTCATCGCCCGTTCCTACGGTTCCCTTTCGAGGGTTAGAGGTGTGCGGGTACTCAACTATCTCAACGACTGGCTTATCTTGGCTCACTCGCGAGATCTGTTGTGTGCGCACAGGGACCTGGTGCTCCGGCACCTAGATCGATTGGGACTACAGGTCAACCGAGAGAAGAGCAAGCTCTCCCCCATGCAGAGCATCCTCTATCTTGGTATGGAACTCAACTCTGTCACCATGACAGCGCGACTGTCCGCAGTACGCGCCCAGTCGGTGTTGAACTGCCTGGATCATTTCACGCAGTCAGCGGTTCCCCTGAAACTATTTCAGAGGCTCCTGGGACACATGGCATCCTCGGCGGCAGTGATACCCCTCGGGTTGATGCACATGAGGCCGCTTCAACACTGGCTCCTGAGTCGAGTTCCCTGGAGAGCGTGGCACACCGGCAGCAGGCAGATGGTGATTACGCCTCGCTGCCGACGCACCCTAACCCCGTGGTCTTCCATGGCCTTCCTTCGGGCAGGGGTACCCCTAGGGCAGGTTACGAGGCATGTCGTGGTGACAACAGACGCCTCCCTGCAGGGTTGGGGTGCAGTGTGCAACGGGCACGCAGTGTCGGGGCTTTGGACGGGCCCCCGCCTGCGCTGGCATATCAATTGCCTAGAGTTGTGGGCTGTGCTACTTGCACTGAAGAGGCTGCAGCCTCTCGTGCAGGGCAAGCACGTGCTGGTCCGGTCGGACAGCACTACTGCAGTAGCGTATATCAATCGTCAGGGTGGCGTTCGCTCACTGCAGTTAACACGACTTGCCCGACGCCTCCTCCGGTGGAGTCAGCAGGTGATCCGCTCCCTGCGTGCCACGTATATCCCAGGCGACCTGAACCAGACAGCCGACGCGCTCTCTCGTCAGTCTACGCCTCGCGGAGAGTGGCGACTCCACCCCCGCGCAGTCCAGCTCATTTGGGTGCAGTTCGGGCAGGCCCAGGTGGACCTGTTTGCCTCCCTCGAAACCACCCATTGCCCGCTTTGGTACTCTCTGACCGAGGGACCCCTCGGCACGGATGCCCTAGCGCACAGCTGGCCGCGGGACAAGCGGAAGTACGCCTTCCCCCCAGTGAGCCTCATTGCACAGACCCTGTGCAAGGTCAGGGAAGAGGAGCATCAAGTGTTACTCGTTGCGCCACACTGGCCCAACCGGACTTGGTTCTCGGAGCTAATGCTCTTGACGACAGCTCCCCCCTGGCCGATTCCCCTGACGAAGGACCTGCTTTCCCAGGGGAAGGGCACGTTATGGCATCCCAGGCCAGACCTCTGGAACCTCCATGTCTGGCCCCTGGACGGGACGAGGAGATCCTGAGTGGTCTGCCCCCGGCGGTGGTAGCTACCATTTCTCAGGCTAGGGCACCTGCCACTAGGCGACTGTACGCCTACAAGTGGCGCCTCTTCTCGACCTGGTGTGCTTCTCGAGGAGAAGACCCACGGAGTTGTGCGATCGGGTCCGTGCTGTCCTTCCTACAAGAGAGACTCGAGACTAACCTCTCCCCCTCCACACTGAAAGTGTATGTAGCCGCCATTGCTGCTCATCACAACTCAGTTGCTGGAAAGTCTCTAGGGCAGCACGACCTGGTCATTAGATTCCTAAGGGGTGCGAGGAGGCGTAACCCGCCTCGTCCGCACTCCATACCCTCTTGGGACCTGGATGTAGCCCTGACAGGTCTCACCAGGCCCCCCTTCGAGCCCCTAGGGGATGCCTCTCTTCCTCATCTTTCGATGAAGACGGTTCTCCTTTTGGCGCTCGCCTCCATCAAGAGGGTAGGGGATCTACAGGCTTTCTCCGTGTCCCCTGACTGCCTAGAATTCGGACCCAGGGATTCTCACGTTATCCTGAGACCTCGGCCCGGCTACGTGCCCAAGGTTCCCACCGCTCCCTTTCGGGACCAGGTGGTGAACTTACAGGCGCTCCCCACTGGGGAGGAAGACCCAACCCCGTCCGTGTTGTGTCCAGTACGCGCGCTGCGCCTCTACTTAGACCGCACACAGAGTTTCAGGAGCTCGGATCAGCTCTTTGTCTGTTTCGGAGGTCAGCAACAGGGGAGAGCTGTCTCCAAGCAGAGGTTGGCCCACTGGATTGTGGACGCTGTCAAGGCAGTTTACCAATCCCTAAATCGCCCGTGCCCCCTAGGAGTGAGGGCCCACTCCACCCGGGGTGTTGCCTCCTCTTGGGCCTTGGCACGGGGGGCCTCTCTCGCAGACATTTGCAGAGCTGCGGGTTGGGCTACACCCAACACCTTCGCGAGGTTTTACAACCTCCGCGTAGAGCCGGTGTCAGCCCGCGTCCTGCATGGCCACATGTAGGACCGGCAACTGGTAGGGTGTACGCCTGTTCGGTTCTTTTCCCCCTCTCTCGAGTGGGTCAGTATACCGATTCAGCCTCCATTCTTTCCCCACTGGGCGAAGAACAGGCACTCCATCCATCACTAAGCAAGCACCCTCTGGGGCGGGCTGGGCAGAGCAGCCCTGCCCCTTAGGCCGGGTATCTCCGGAGTTATTCGCAACATAGCTCTAACCGGACCTAGTGCTACCAGACGTTGCAACTCCCCAGTAGGGCGGTTCCGTCTGATGTATCCTCATGCTGGTTCCCACCTTGGTAACCCATGACCTCCCCGGGTGGACCTCCACCTCGCGGTTTTCTCTTCAGCCGCACTTTCTTCCCATGAGTTCTTCCCCATCGGTGAGACCATGTTGGTATCTCCACTATTCTCCTCCCTGCGGTAGGAAGTGGTCTCTGTAGCGCATCCCCCACTTGAGGAAGTAGCGCTTACCCAGTGCCTTACGGTTCCGGGCGGCTTCTCGCTGTTAGAGAAACAAGGCCGCCGCCTGTGAGGCCGAAGGTAGGGGCCTTCCCACCTTTCAAGAAAGCTCTGGGACCCCCTACCTACCCACTGGTAGGTTACAATTTCGCGGTAGCGTTCACGGCTGACACGCCCAGGCCAGTCACCGTCGCTTCGTTGAGATTGTGACAGGGCACAGTGTTATGGCGTTTTCCATTGGAACCCCATCTGTCGGTTCGACACAACGTCGAGAGACCGACAGAAAGGGAACGTCTCGGTTACGTTTGTAACCTCGGTTCCCTGATGGAGGGAACGAGACGTTGTGTCCTCTTGCCACAACACGTGCTGTCCTCTGCAGCAGTCGTGAGAGGTCTCAGGCTCCTCAGAACTAAGGTGAATGAATGATGCACGCCGTCTCCCTTTTATACCCGGATGTCTGGGGCGGAGTCCGGCATGCAAATTTCATTTGCCAATTTTTGTTGGCCTTTTCTAAGTAGTCGGAAGCGATTGGTTCTCAGGGACGAACCCCATCTGTCGGTTCGACACAACGACTCGTTCCCTCCATCAGGGAACCGAGGTTACAAACGTAACCGAGACGTTATTAAGATAAGATAAAAGGCACATTACAAAGCATTACGTACACCATTTACCACACATCAGTTTTCTAACAAAAAGTTAAAAAAGCAAAAAAGTTACAAATGTGGTTCTTTCCATTTCTGATACAAACCATTGTAATGAATTTACAATTTTGATAAACAACAAACTTTTAAAGACTGAGCTTAATTTACTGCTGTGACCAAGATGCTGCAGAAGGGCCATATTACAGAAACGAAATCAAATCACAACGTTCACTAAAGAAATAAGATACTGACTCATGGTTTTTCTGTAATAGCCCATCCCAGGTCATCATTATGATTTATATCTCATACCATACTTTAATAAGACACTAGTATAACTGCAATAAATTAAACTGTAATGCTTAGCTATACTCCTTGTTTTCAACTGTATAGTTTTAACAGTAGAACATTTTTACAAGTAATCTTATTTTTGAAATTTTATATATGCTTTTATTTCTTGAGAAATTATATCGTGGTCAAATGTACAACAAATATAGATATGTGATATAAATACCTTACCTGGTTTAAAAAATATATTGTCTATGTTATGATAAGGCTTAAATATGAATATAAGGCTTATGTTATGTTATGGTAAGTCTGTATCAAAAATTACCACCTTAACAGTAGTACCAGTAAGAAAAAGTAAGAAAATCAATCAACAAACCAATAAGAAAATATAGTTTTATTTCCAAATTACAATAGAAAATATAGCTGCAGAAACAGTGGCAGCGGGATAATGTTACCACCTTGTAGGGGAGAGATTCAGCACTAAACTAAGGAAGACTGCTTAAGATATAGTGAGGTGGGCTTCAGGATTTAGTTTCTACACGGCAGCCACCTGAAGGTTGTGTGCAAAGAAGTAAGTGTAGCTAAATGCACAACCTGCCCTCCCTTGACCGAACAGTACAGGTAAGACACCCTCACTCCTTAGTTTAATTGGCCAAAATTAGTACATCAGTTTCAGCTTAACTAAAAAAGGATTCATTTAAACTAAATGAGTTTTTTGAAGGCTTTGTTTCTTTTAAAGGAGAAGAGAATTAACTTCAAATTTAAGCAGTACAAAAATGACATAAATTGAGTAAAAACAATAAAGAAACAAAACAAGCCGATCTTTGTTAGTTTCAGTTGAAAACAGTATCAATAACAATCAGTCACCCTTTTTAACACTTTGAGTTTCCCATTCCTAAATTCTTTAAAAAAAATTGTTTTACAGAACAAAAAAAAGTACAATATTTTCTTCTACTAAGGTAGTCAATAATGCCCCATATCTTAAAATGTTATTTATTTTACAACTTGCCACCATGTGCAACAGCTAACATACAGCGTGAAACATTTTTGTCATACTGTGTTGATGAACAAGGTCTGAAAGTCAATGCAATGTTCCTCAATCAACAATTGAAGTAGACAAAAAAAATGCTGGATGGAGGGAAAGAATACATTTCTGGACAAATTAACTGAATGAAATAACTTTTTCCTGTGTTTTGTATGCTGAAATAAGTACAATATGTCATTAGAAAATGAATTATTAAATCTAAAAAAAAAACAGAAAGGAATTTCATTGTTTTCTGAATAAATTTGTCATAAAATGTGATCTGATCTTCATCTAAGTCAAGGGTATTGACAAACATAATGGGTCTCATTCATGAAACACGAGCAGAACGAATTCTTGTGTAAATCGTTAGTAAAGTCGTTCTGGCGTAAATTTTCGGATTCATGAAAATGTTCGTATTTTCAAAATGTTTGTTGGTACGAAAGAAATCTACACCTGCTCCCAGCCACGCGTAAATGGTGCGTTTAACATCCGAACGTTTTGCTCATTAATAAGGCTGCATTTTAATTCACCTTAATCATATACATATTACACAGCATTTTGATTAAATAATGTAAACAGTAATTACTGTATATACTGGTTTTTTTCTTTTCACTTTTATTGTGAAAGCCAGTAATAGCGTCTGCAAACACTTTAATCAAATAATTAATTGCTTTCAATAGGGATAGGCTATTAGCCACTTAATTATCATGGAAACGGTTTTCTATAAAATGGCCAAAAAATCAGGCATAACAAGAAACATTTACGATGGCTGATATAGCGCTTTTGCTAGATTTGACAGATAGAGCGCTGCGCAAAAGGCGTATTTTTAGAGACTGTGCAGACTTACTTGCAGAGAATGATGACTGGTTGATGAGTCGTTTCAGGCTACCCAGACCAGTTCTTTTGCATTTATGCAATATATTGGAGGCCAATCTTAGAAGGCAAACTAGAAGATCCCACAGCATTCCAGCACACTTGCAGGTGTTGTCCGTGCTTGGTTTTTGGCAACAGGAACATTCCAGCGAGAGATTGCAAACAGGTCAGGGATATCTCAGTCATCCACGAGTCACATCATCCCAGGTGTTCTTTAAGGCATAACATGGCTAATACCCCAATATATAAAATATTCCCCTATAACCCGGTCCATCAGTTGGAGGTGCACGCAAAGATTTTTTGCTATTGCAAACCTGCCAAACGTTATAGGAGCAATTGATTGCACACACATTCGCATCAAGGCGCCATCACATGATGCATTTCCATTTCTGAATAGGAAAAAACTATCATTCCATCAATGCGCAACTAATTTGTGACGCTAAATGTGCATTACTTAATGTAGTAGCCCGCTGGCCGGGTGGAACTCAAGATAGTTTCATCCTTCGGAGCAGCTCAATTGGCAGACGTTTGGACAGTGGTGCAGTTACAGACGGATGGCTAATTGGTATGTATTTTTTTAATCTATTTATACACTACATTTGACAAATACTGTATATTTGACACTTTCCCTTCCCACCCCTGTCACTCAGGTGACAATGGTTATCCCCTGACACCGTGGCTTATGACCCCATTGATAAATCCCCAAAGCCGGCAGGAGCTGGCATTCAATGAAGCACATGCAAAATCTCGGTCAGTTATTGAACGCACAAACAGTATCTTAAAGGGGCGCTGGCGGTGTTTGGACACATCAGGTGGTACATTGTTACACAGACCAGAAAAAGTTTGCAAAATAATACTGGCCTGCTGTGTTCTACACAACATTGCCATGGAACATGGTCTGCCAGACCCAGAGGATATAATTAGACCTGATCGTGGTATGGTGCCTCGAAGGTTGCCTATCCGAAACATAGACACACCTCTTGCTGCAATTGTAAAGCGACATGAACTAATTCTACGTTTCTAAGAGTGTAGGCCTATTTATGCATTGAAAAGTAAGCGCAAAAAATAGTTTCTGTAAACTTTATTTCTTATGTTTAATTGCATCACACATTTCTCATAGGCTTACATTTATTTCTTTTAATGTGTTATTTATTGCCATCACAGCTTCACAAATGTTGTCTTGCTTATCCAGCACTTCCTGACTTAAAGCCTTCTTCTGTGCAGAGCTAACACTGCAGGATGCTGCGGGATATACCGGTTCAGGAGCCGTAAGATGAACGGATCCGGGTGCCGCTTCAGTGGTGTCATGGGCAGACTCAGTTGGCATTTGTCTGTCTTTACAAAAACAAATTCTCAAATGTAAATTGCTTGGTGTATTTACACTTAAATTATATTTTTTTATTTTACCATGTCAACTAGCCCAAAAAATGATGAACTATAGCCTTGCCATCTGATTGTGCTGAAGTAGGCCTACTTTCCTGCAATGGGGTTTCATCACTGTCACCATCGGGAATTATACCCGACAGAGAGGTTTCTCCAATTATGCTAATGATGCGTTCATTGCATATAGATATGCTCGATGATGATGAAGATGGTGGTGGTCTTCCTCCAGTTTGAATAAGATTTTTTCGAAGTGAACTAATTCGTTTTTTGCAGTCAAGCTTCATGTTGAACCTTTTTTTTTCACTTCTGGGACTGTTCGATTAACAGATGAAACGTCTCGGTTACGGATGTAACCTCAGTTCCCTGATGGAGGGAATGAGACGTTGTGTCGAACCGACAGATGGGGTTCGTCCCTGAGAACTAATCGCTTCCGACATCTTAGAAAAGGCCAATGAAAATTGGCGAATGAAATTTGCATGCCGGAGTCCTCCCCGGATGTCCGGGTATTAGAGGGAAGCCGGCGTGCTCATTCATTCACCTTTGGTCTGAGGAGCCTTAAGCATCCTCCCCCGACCGCTGGGGTGGACGGCCAGTGTTGTGGCATGAGGGACACAACGTCTCGTTCCCTTCATCAGGGAACCGAGGTTACATCCTTAACCAAGATGTTCCCTTTCTGTCGGTCTCTCGACGTTGTCTCGAACCGACAGAATGGGGTTCCTATGTAAGACGCCACAGCACTGAGCAGTTTCACAATCTCTAGCTGAGCGACGTTGACTGGCCTGGGCGAGTCAGACGTAGGCGCTAACGCGAAATTATGACCATCCAGTGGAGAGGAAGGGGGACCCAGAGCTTTACCAAAAAGTTGGGAAGCCCCTGCCACCGGCCGTCACGGGCGGAGGCCTAGTTCTCTAAACAGCGAGAAGCCGCCCGGCACCGTAAGGGCCACTGGGTAAGCATTATTCCCCCCCGGGGGAAAAACGCTGCAGAGACCACTACCTAGTGGAGACACCACATGGTCTCACCATCAGGGGAGAACTCATGGGAAAATGTGCGGACTAGAGTAACCGCAAGGTGGGAGTCCACCTAGGGAGGTCATGGGTTGCCGAGGTGGGAACCATTCATGAGGATACATCAGACGGAACAGCCCACGGAGGGGGGGTTACCACGTCTGGAGCACTAGGTCCGGTTAGAGCTATGTGGGAGATAACTCAACTTTTCCCCGGCCTAAAGCACCCTGGAAGGGTGCTTAGTGATGGATGGAATGCCTATTCTTTACCCGAGGGGAAAGAAGTGAAGTGGAATAGCCGCTGCTCACCCCGGAGGGGGAAGGGCTTTCGCAGGTGTACGCCCTAGCGGTTGCCGGTCCTACACATTGCCCTGCAGGACGCGGGCTGACACCGGTTCCGCACGTAGGTATTAGAACCTCACGGAGTTGTTGGGCATAGCCCAACCCACAGCTCTGCAGATGTCTGCTAGAGAGGCGCCCTGAGCCAGTGCCCACGAGGAGTGTGCCTCACTCCCAACGGGTAGGGGTGAAGTGAGATCGGTATGCCATAACGACGGCATCCACGATCCAGTGCGCCAGCCTCTGTTTGGAGACAGCCCTCCCTTCTGCTGACCTCCGAAACAGACAAAGAGCTACTCAGAGCTCCTGGGCTCTGTGTGCGGTCCAAGTAGAGGCGCAGTGAGCTTCCTCCCCGGTGGGGAGTGCCTGCAGGTTCACCACCTGGTCTCTCGGGAGAGTGGTGGGAACTTTGGGCACGTAGCTGGCGCGGGGTCTCAAGATAACGTGAGAATCCCCGGGCCCGAGTTCTAGGCAATCTGTGGACACGGAGGGTGCTTGCCCGTCCCTCGAACACGAACCATAGGAATGGCCGATGTCGAGGGAGGATCGAGACATGAAGTACGCGTGTCCTTCAGGTCGATTGCCATGAACCAGTCCTGACACCTGACGGACGTCAGGATGCGCTTCTGCGTGATCAACCTGAAAGGCAGCTATTGTGTAGGTGCCTGTTCAAAACACACAGACCCAAGATAGGGCGCAGCCCCCCGCCTTTCTTGGGGACAATGAAGTACAGGCTGTAAAACCCGTTGAACATCTCGGCTGGTGAGACGGGCTCGATCACTCCCTTCGCCAGAAGGGTGGCGACCTCGGCCCGAAGTACGGGAACATCCTAGCCTCTGACTGAGGTATATCGGATGCCCTGAAACTTGGCGGGCGTGAGGCGACTGGACGGATCGTCTTCCTTAGCCAGCCTGACAGTCTGAGAGCGGCTGTGATAATACCCAGACGATGATGTGGCACAACGCACCGTCGATTGAGAGTGCTTAGGCTGCTGATTATCCTCAACATTGGGTCTCGCCGTGACGCAACGTTGAGTTGCCGAACACCGTCGTGTAGAGGGTGAGAGCGGCTGTGATAAACACCCAGAGAGAGAGAAAACTCTTAGAAGTGGGCTGTTGGGACAGGGCAGGAACCGTCCCGGATCGACCACCAGCAATGGAATGGCTGGGGTCGGGCCCGAAGGTATTCTCGATCTCCCTGGGGTTTTCCCATGAGGGCCGCTTTGGCTTCCGCCGCGGCTGCTGACGGGGTGGTGGTCTGGGCTGCTGGGAAGCAGATGGTGCATGGGATCTCGGCGGCCAGAGGGCGGTTGAGTCGCGGCTGGGGAGGGTATACTTGATATCCTCTGTCTGCTCCTTTACTGTCGAGAACTGCAGCTCGACAGTATCACCAAACAGCCCCCCTTGCGAGATGGGTGCATCGAGAAAGCGGACTTTCTCGACGTTACTCATCTGTGCAAGGTTCAGCCAGAGGTGTCTCTCCTGGACCACAAGTGTGGACATCGCCCGACCACCTTGGTCGCCCGTAGAGCGACGTCGGTGACGCCGCGGAGTTCCTGCATAAGCGCTGGGTCGGTTTTACCCTCGTGGAGCTCTCGCCGCGCATTGGCCTGATGGACCTGCAGGATGGCCATAGCGTGGAGAGAGGGGACAGCTTGGCCCGCAGCAGAGTAAGCTCTCTACACCTCAGATGCCGAAAAGCCTACGTGCTTTGGACGGGAGTCTAGGTCGAGCCCCTGGGGGACATCGACGTATCCTCTAGCTGCCCCACCATCGAGGGAAGAAAGGGTGATGGAACTAGTTGACGTGTACGCGCCGAAGGGGAGCGTTCCAGGTCGTACTAGGTTCCTCATGCACTTCCGGGGGAAGCACTGGGGACCGCTCTCAAGCCCGATGTACCGTGTATCCAGCCACGAGCGTTGGGAGAGGAAGTGCGGTGCACCGCAACCCAATGCCGGCGGCCCGGGAAAGCATGGCTGACATTTCGACGTCCGCTTCTTCCTGAGCTCGACCCCCCGAGGGAGGGAGCTTCAAGGAATCGTCAGAGTCTGATGCCAGTAAGTCACCCTCCGATGCTGCAACAGACATCTCATCATCACGTACCATGTCCGATACGTGATTGAGGAACAAGACGGTGGGACCGTCTCATGGGGAACGGTCAGACGAGCCAGCCAAGCCAGTGGCTGACGGATTAGCACTCACAGTAATCCTCATATCACCCTCGCTGCTCGCCGTAGCGGGCGGTAGGGCCGTAGTCCTGCCGTCACGGAACGGGAAGCAGACAAGGTGGTGGCTGAGTCCCGTGGGAACACAGCCACCCGTGACGCAACGTCTGAATCATCAACCGCCCGCAGTGTGGGCAGGACGTATCCACAACATCTGCCCCAGCGTACTGGAAGCAGACATCGTGTCCGTCCCCCTCCTCGATGAGTGTGTTGCACCCACGAGAACAGCGGGACATGCCACGCTGGAGAAATTTGCTCTTTTAGAGAAAAAACTCGAACACTTCTGGAACCGCCGAGACGCCCAGGGGAAGTCGCCGCAGGAAGGGACAGTCCGCTGCACCACGTCGTAGAGCCGGCAGTCTTGTAGTTGCTATCTTGTAGCGAAGTCTGTTGATCATGAGCGAAGGCTCCGAAGAACAAAAGGTGAATGAATGAGGCACGCCGTCTCCCTTTTATACCCGGATATCCAGGGGCGGAGTCCGGCATGCAAATTTCATTCGCCAATCTTCATTGGCCTTTTCTAAGAAGTCGGAAGCGATTGGTTCTCAGGGACGAACCCCATCTGTCGGTTCGACACAACGTCGAGAGACCGACAGAAAGGGAACTCCATTAACAGCATCTGTAATGTGCTGCCAAGCTTCCTTTTTTAGGACCTGATACGCCACTATGTACGCTTGAAAATAAAATGTTGCGTTTTGAATGCACTTCCGATAGTAAAACTTCAATTTCTGCATCTGAGAATCTTTTCTTTTTCATTCGCTTTTGAGAGGACATGTTGAAATCCTTATTTTGGTGTCATAATATGATGCTCTTATATAGTTGTCAGTCGGATTTAATGGGCGGGAATTATGGTAATGGTGAATGAGCGTGCACGCGCATCCCATTTACAAATGATTGGAATTCATTAACACACACATTTAACTATCAAATCTTAAGGTTACGAAGCATTTGTGAATCAGGAGGAGAGTCTGTTTACGCGCAAATCACTCACATATTTACTCGTATATTTACGAACGTTTCATGAATGAGACCCAGTGTGTCTAAAAATAATAACACAAAAAAAATCTGATCTTTTATGTTTTCATTGAACACACTCATTCAACATTCAAAATAGCAGTGGAAAAAGTAAGTGAACCCTTAGAATTAATAACTGGTTGACCCCCCCTTCGCAGCAATAACCTCAACCAGGCACTTCCTGTAGCTGTGGATCAGACCTGCACATCTTTGAGTAGGAGTTTTAGCCCATTCTTCCTGGCAGAACTGCTTTAGCTCTGTCTCGTGTGTATGGCCCTCTTCAAGTCATTCCATAGCATCTCTATTGGGTTGAGGTCTGGGCTCTGACTTGGTCACTCCAAAAGGTGGATTTTGTTTTTCTGAAGCCATTCTGTTGTGGACTTGCTCTGGTGTTTTGGGTCGTTGTCCTGTTGCATCACCCACCTTCTACACAGTTTCAGCTGACGTACAGACATTCTCACATTATCCTGAAGAATTGTCTGATATACTTGGGAATTCATCTTCCCCTCAATGATTCCAAGCTGGCCAGGCCCTGATGCAGCAAAGCAGGCCCAAATCATGATGTTTCCTCCACCATACTTTACAGCTGGGATGATGTTTTCATGATGATATGCCGTGCCCTTTCTACGCCAGATGTAGTGCTGTGTGTTTTTTCCAAATATTTCAATCTTAGCTTCATCAGTCCACAAAACATTTTGCCAATACCGTTGTGTAGTGTCAATGTGCTCTTTTGCAAACTTCAGGCGTGCATCAATGTTCTTTTTAGTAAGCAGTGGCTTCCTTTGTGGTGTCCTGCCGTGGATACCCTGCTTGTTCAGTGTTTTACGTATTGTAGACTCATGAACAGAGATGTTAGCAAGTTCCAATGATGCCTTCAAATCGTTGGCTGTCATTCGGGGTTGATTCTTTACCTCATTGATGAGTCTTCGTTGTGCTCTTGGTGTCATTTTGACTGGGCGCCCACTTCTTGGTAGAGTAGCAACAGTCCCAAAGTGTCTCCATTTGTAGATTGTTTGCCTCACTGTAGACTGTAGAATTTCTAAAGTCTTTGAAATAACGTTGTAACTCTTGCCAGCTTCATGTAAATCAACAATTCTTGACCGTAGATCCTCTGAAAGCTCTTTTTGGCGATGCATGGCTCAAATAAGCGTGTTCTTCTTGTGCAGAGCAAACTCCAAAAGTTTGAAGGGTTTTTATCAGTCAAAGTAGCTGTAGTCCACACCTCCAAACTTATTATCTTAACAAGACTCCAGGTGTGCTAAAGCCTGACTCCAATTAACTTTTTTGAGATAGTTTTTTTTTCATTAACTCAAGGGTTCACATACTTTTTCCACAAGCACTGTTTTTTGGTTGTTCTCAATAAAGACATGAAAGATCAAAAAAATGTTGTGTTATTATTTTAGACACATTTTATTTGTCAATACCCTTGACTTAGATGAAGATCAGATCACATTTTATGACAAATTTATTCATAAAACCATGAAATTCCGAAAGGTTCACATACTTTTTCTTGCCAATGTATTTACGTATTGGCAGACGCTTTCATCCAAAGCGACTTACATTGCATTATACTATAGATTTTTGTTTTTTGAGTATGTGCAATCCCTGGGATCGAACCCATGATCTTGGCTTTGCTAGTAAGCCATGCTTTAACCACTGAGCTACAGAAAGCACATCCATATGTCCCAAATAGGGTCCATACAAACATAAACTATTTAGTTTAATTTAAATATTTCTATTTAATTCAATTTGTGCCACATATGAACCTTGACATATTTTTATGTAATAAAAGGTGTTTTCATATCAATAGAATCACTAGGTAAAAACTATTTCCGATACAGATTGGGTAGTGTCAAACAACAATTGTCTACAGAACACTCAATGAAGAGAAGAATAGCATGCAAGAGACAAAGTGATAGAATAAAATGAGCAGAGTTTATTGAACAATCTTATTTGCGTTTTATTGCTCAGTTTACCTTCGTCTGACTAGAAACAAATTCAGCAGGTGTTATTATACCAACATAGAGAGTGAAAAATTACTGCTTCACAACATCCATGCTTCGTGATGTTAAGAACCTTGAAAGACCATTTGAAACTCATTTATACTGAAGACAATACAAAAACAGCATTCAACATAAGATTAAACAACATTTAGAAAAGTAAAATAAATAGGTAGAATGACGTGAATATATAATATATAAATACTAAACTAAATATATAAAAATAAGTAAAGAAAAACAATAAAGTATAAGAAATAAGATAAGAAATTAATTACAATAATTTCTCAGAAAATACACACACAAGTTGCTTTTAAGAAATCCAGATCCTACGATCTATCAGTGGTTAAACTATGGTTATTATGATAGTGATAAATATGCGCAAGATATGGCCAGTTTGTTGTGTCCATGGTTTTAATACTAAAAACGTATTACTACAAAGAACAAAGTAAACTTGTGTGCAGTACTTGGTACAGTCTTGCATGCTGCCACATATCAAGGTGTCTTGCAAAGCTACATTCACAGTTTCATTGTGTCACCTGGACATTGTTCTATTTTTTGTTTCAATAAAATACATTAGAAAGACATTGACAGATGACATTAAATTGACTCCCTTTTTACGCTACTATTATAACCCTTTATATTCATTTTGTTCTAAAAGTAGGTTTCACTAAATAATGTATCATACAAAACAGTACATGTTAAAAAGATCAATAATACATTTTTCTGTTGTTATCCTTTGGAAGCATTACCTAGAGTCATAAAGTCATAAGAGCAATATTTTGCATATGTAATCAGCTCTGGTTTTGTGAATAAAAAGTCTGTTATGTCTATTGTGCATGTGAGCTGTCTTTTCAGTGACATCAGTTATGATTTAAAATTGTAAAGAATAGTAATGTTAACAATGACCTACTCAACATTTAATAATGCAAATGATTTGTATGAATGCATGATCACAAGCGTGGATGTCAACTGGCCTGGCTCAGTGCATGAATCTGTGTTCTGTCAGTGCTTGAGGAAGGGAAAGAAAGTAGGGAACAAAACCGAACACTTGGATTGTGGCAAAGAAAACCTTTATACAATTTTACCCTTTCTGTACTAAGACAGGGGTCATGTAGCCATGCAGATGTTTCTGCAGAGGTCTCTGCTATGACCACAGAAGCGCTTTAGTGTGGCCCTCACTCAAACCAGTGTCAGGACGGCGATGACCCAAAGAATTAAAATTGCATGCTTCAGCTGACCCCTCAGTTGGGACCAGCCATCAAAGATGACATCAATATACTATGTCACTCAAAGTTTTATACTGTTTGTCATATGGCTAGATAGAGAAAGTAAAGTCTACATTAATAAATATGTATAGTGTTCATACTGTTGCTTAATTATATGAGTTTACATACACTAACATCTGTTTTCCACCTGTTTTATCTCCAATTTGTTTCATTAATTAACAATCCAGCTCCTTCAGTGTGCAGAGAGAGGGTTGCAGGGTTCTTAAAAGGCCCTGACAAAGTTTTACAAACAAATAGTATCTGTTTTAGGTTAGATTAGGTAAGTTATTTAAATCAGAGAAAGTGGCATTCATTCGTACTAACATAGGACTGAATTTAATTTATGTAAAGCAATTAAAGTTTTGTTTATATTTCTCTTGTACCCACTGGATGTAAAGGTTCAGTTTCTCGGGAAGGGGACAGTCATTTATGTTCACATTCAACTCAACTCAACTTTATTTATATAGAGCTTTTTACAATTTTCATTGTTACAAAGCAGCTGTACATACGACATATTGACTATAAGCAAACCAATTAAAGTTGTACCTGCAAAAACAAGAAAATTTTGAAAACACAGAAGACAGACATACCCACATACAAAACACTCCACACACACAATATTCAAATGTGTGCAATAAAGAATAGCTCCGTGCATTTACCTCATCAATTCTGTCACAGCAGAAAGTGTTCCTTCTTTATTTGTTTTACCCTTATAAAGGTTGAAAAAACTTTGAATTATATTTTGTCTTGATCAGCTGCCAGTACCACTTTGAGTTAGGATTTGGTTGTTAGGTGCAGACGTCACTCTTTCATGTTATTGTTCACTCATTTCACAAATAAGTGTTTAATAAGAATTATGTACAAGCGCTCATCCTAATCCTGAAAGTCTTTAAATTAATTTTAAATTATAATATCACGTGTGTTTAAGTGCATAATCTCTGAACAAAAAAGATTTTAACAAGCACCACCTGCTGTTTATAACTGTAAGCACAAAAAGCTCACATTGTTTTCCAAAGACAGATATTTATTACAATGAACTGTATCATAAACCTGTCTTAATTGAGTACCTCTGCTGTAACCGTTTTCCCACACAAATATTAGTTTTTTGATGCTAACCAAAGTTTGATGAATGGTAAAGATAGAATGTCTACTACTGTGCTTATTAAAGAAAAAGGCATGAGTGGAGTAAAAGGAGGTCATTTTATTTTTATCCAGTTTTTCATAAAACAGCAATCCTAATAGTTTATCTACATAACAATAATAAATAAAAGACATGAAAAGACAAATAAATAGAAGGATTCATAGCATGCTAAATGTTGGTAGCACAGAGTCTATAACACCCCCCAGGTTTACAGAAATGGTTTGACCCAATTCTTAGGCAGCCAATGATATTGGTCCGTTTAAACTGAAAACTGGCGTCTGAATCACGTGTTGTTTACGTGTATTCTACGCGTACTTGACATGTATTTAACCATGTATTTAATTTTTCACACATAAACAACACGTTAAGTACACGTTAAATACACGTTGAGTACATGTGAAAAACACATTGTTGACGTGTACTTAGCGTGTTAAAATTCACATATATTTGAACCACTTGGCCTTCCATACTCTTCAGACGAGCTGCGTGTAAATTAAGTTTCTTATGTATTTCTGCTCTTGAACCGCTGTTTAAAGCTGTTGTTATTGCTGTAAAGCGCTAATTCAACATGTGTCTGCATCTACTCGACGTTAAATCAATGAAGCTCGCGTTGCGGTGTACTTTTGATACATCGCTTTGACAAGAGCCTCTGCAGTGAAGTATAAAGGGCTCAGCATAGTCCATGCGAATTGCGCTTTCGTTCTGCGTTTGGGGGTAAAACGAAGCTCGAAAACGTTGAGACGGTATAGAGTTTTCGAACAATCCAACACCCCTTTGTTTCTGGAGGCGGGGTTTACATGACGTTTCCAAATAGCCTCTGCGCACGTGGCCACACAAACAACACACCCACCTATTACGTAATGGCCATGGACCCAGGGGCGTAGCCAGAACCTTTTTTTAGAGGTGGCCAGGCAAGACCCAGTGATTTTATTAGGGTGACCAAAAAATCCTTATAAACAGAAATTCTTTAACTTCTACTGTAATTTACACCAATTCTTCATTACACATAGTTTGCTGGTCAAAAACATATACAAAGAACGTAAAGTAAACAATTTATTTGCAATGCTTTGATGTGCTAACATTATTTTAAAATAATTTGCTAGCTATCATTTGCAGTAAGTTGGCATTTTTTTAATAGAAAATAAACATTGTGCAGTACCCCAACTTAAACTTTCGCGAAAATGTAATTAATGAATGAAATCCAGTTAAACAAGACTGATTTTAGACCGTTAGCAGCTGTTCAACTATAGCGCTCAGACTGTTTGCGTCAGAGCGTCCGCGTATGACATCATATTAACGCGAGAGTAATGTTCTCGCGTTACTTTCAGTGCATACGCTAAATGATCTGCGCAGCACTCCGTAAACTCCGACTCACATCTTAAAACTGCTTCGCACAGCAGAGGTGCCCAGATAGGTGGCCATCCATCATTCAGGGGTAGCCGTGGCCACCCATGGCCACCATGTAGCTACGCCCCTGCATGGACCAATGGTGGCTCGAGGGTGTTTACCGGCCAACACGAACTTTCCCGGAGAGTTCTGTTTGGTTTGCTGCTGCGAACTAGTGAAACGAATTGTCGTTTGGACCAGATTTTGTTCGAAATCAGGTCACAGATGGTCGTTTTTCGATTTCAAATGTAGTATGCTGAGCCCTTTAGTCTCTGTTTGTTATATACAGCTGTTCTCTTGATGTTAAAATATACGTGTATTTATCTTTCCACATTGTTTGTCTTTAATATAAGTTTATAGGCTTTATGCAAGTCCCCACAAAGCTTAATAAATCCCCATAAGAGTTTACAGAGCCCTGTTCACTACAGAAAAGTGTGTTGTGTCCACTATTACTGCTGACTAACTTAAAAACATGGAAAAAACACATTTTTTAGTTTGAAAACAGCTAGTAAATAAAAAGTGTTTGTATTATTAATAATACATTAGAATTGGAGGATGAGGTGTAAAGAGAAAGATTCACAGCTCTACTATTAATTTAAGTGTTTATTCATATGATTTTCTATGGCGGTCATTAAATGGTACTTGGAACAACTCATTTTATTAAAGGTGGTACTTGATCTGAAAAGTTTGAGAATCACTGCTCTAAACGGTTACATACACTGTAAAAAATTGTTCTGTAAAATAACGGTAAAATGCTGGCAGCAGAGACGCCAGTAATTTACCGTAATTTTACGTTATTCATGCTGTGAAATTATTTTATGGTATATTGCTGTAAAAACGAAATACAGTGCATTGCTGTTTTTCCCGCATTTAACGGTAAAATGCTGGCAGCAGAGACGCCAGTAATTTACCGTAATTTTACGTTATTCATGCTGTGAAATTATTTTGCGGTATATTGCTGTAAAAACGAAATACATTGCATTGCTGTTTTTCCCGTATTTAACGGTAAAATGCTGGCAACAGAGACGCCAGTAATTTACCGTAATTTTACGTTATTCATGCTGTGGAATTATTTTACGGTATATTGCTGTAAGAATTAAGGACAGTACATAGCTGTTTTTTAACTTCATCTTTATTGCACAATATTGTCCTTTGGGCTACACATGTCTGCTTAACATAAAATATCTACAATAAAAAAAATATTAATACAATTATAAGCAAATGTTTTAGAAAGGACATAAACAACTTTTTTTATTTAAGAGCAGCAACACAAAAAAAGAATGACTCAAGTACCAAGCAACCTAGTCAAGTTTTTCAGTAGCAAAACAAATAATTGAAACTTACAAATAAAAACAATGGCAATAAAACAGGTTAAATAACAGAGGCTACGCCCTTTAAACTTGACATATTTAAAACGTCTTATGAGATACTGAAGGTGCTGGCATTCAAAAATGTAATTAGGAACTGTCCATCAACCATCTGTTGCAGATGACCATAACGTTGGTTGCTTGTTTTTCTCCCTGATGTATTCCATGGAACACTGTAAAACAGCAGAAAACAAAAAAATTATCAAATTAAATTTAATCAACATTTTGATAAGCGTTGACACTAAACACTAAATATGCAGCGATATAAGGCTCAAATATGTCGGAAATGAGACGAGAATAAATGGCTAATTTTCCATGTGACCAATATCAGTATTATACGGAGCCCTTTTAGGGACATGGTGGTGGAAAAAAATGAGAGGGAAGAGAAAAATATTTTTTAAAGCTTTTGCGTTATCTCGCAAAACTTTTGCGTTCACGCGAGAAACATTGCGTTCTCTCGCAAAGATATTTGCGTTCCCTTGCAAAGATATTTGCGTTATCTCGCAAACACTTCATGTTTAATGTCCCGCTGGCAGAATTTAAGACTAGCTCCGTAGGCTACATAAACATTGGTCTACAGTCGCAGATTCCCGGACCAATAACTCATGAGCTAAACGTTCTTATAACACAAATTACATCTCATTCTATGTAACGTAAACAATGAACTTTAACTTAATTTTCCACAAATCGAGCCTTTTATTGATCTCAGGCGGGAGCTGGCTGAGACAATACCGAAGGGATCATCTGAAAAGTGCACAAGACGAATATCATTAGGCTACTAATAATAGTCATTAACTTCAGTGTTACATACTGTAGTATAACTAAAACCATTTTAAATTCAGCAGGAGAGCATTAATGTGTAAACAGAATTTGGTGACACTTCACTGTGTAACATTTAAGTTATTAATGACTATTTTGTAGTAACGCTTTTCGGATTTACAGTCACTTTGCAGACGGTTCCTTTGGACTTGTCCATGTCGCCTGCTCAGATGATATCAATTTATATTCTCGTTTTGAGGAAGACTGGGATGTAGATCCTAATCTAAGGAATTGTGTGTTATTTGTGTTATAACAACGTTTAGCTCACGAGTTATTGGGAATCTACTATAAACCGCTCCATTGTTAATGTACGGAGCGGGACAACGGGACGTTTGAATGTTTTGCAAGATAACGCAAATATCTTTGCGAGAGAACGCAATGTTTCTCGCGTGAACGCAAAAGTTTTGCAAGATAACGCAAAAGCTTTAAAAAAAATTTCACTTCTCCTCTCATTTTTTTCCACCACCATGTCTAATCATTACGCAAGTGATGCTAAATAATCTGTATTTGCTAAACACTCAAACTATCAGTTTGCTTTCCTTTCAAACATAAGCCACATTTAAACGGAAAATCATCGCAATTTCAAACATTAGGTTTAGTGGTGATTTGCAGCTACTGTTATTAGAATTAGCAACAGATTGTTTAAGATTACTAACGTTAGCCAGTTTGCAATAACCACAGTTTTGAAAGTTCAGAGATGACAAAACAAGCCGATAAAACTTGGGGTCTCTAAAATGCAAGTAAATATGAACATTTGGGTTATATCTCGGAGATGACGAGCCCTTTTTAAATCGCGTAAGTTACTAACTACAGCTTGTTAGGCAGCAATTTCAAACATTACTTGATAATACTTCCTTTCTGAACCACATACTCTCGATAAAAGTTTTAAAAATGCTTTATTTACCGTGTAATTTGAACATGCAAATGCAGGTTGGTGCAGATAAAGCGCTACGGATGGTCCGTCCTCGCGTGGGTCCTCTTCGGGCAGAAAAGTCTGACATTTGTGGGAAAACTCCACCTGGCCAAAAGTACCTGACTGAAAATGATTCGGGACGCTAAAGAATTGTGAACTTACTGAACTGACGAAACAATCACGAACTTTCACAAAACTAATTCTCATGCTCCAAAAAAATACTGCATTGTACTGTTATTTACCCTCTGATATTTTCCTATGCTAAAAGGATATGCAAAAATATTCAGTTGACATTAACTGTTCTTTAATTTAGAAACAAATGTAAAAAATAGGATTTGTGGTAACTTCACATTTGTCATGGGAGTGGCAGAAGAACCCAAGCGCAGGCAGACGCGAAGGGGCCAAACAAGATATATTTATTACAACAGACGCAAAACAAAAACCCACGATGGGGAAAACAGAACAGTGATAAATACAAAACAAAAGACTTCCCACGAGGGGGCAAAACAAAAGCAAGAACAGCAAACGAACCAAACTAAAGAACACTAAAATAACTTACTTAACAAAACAGGATAACGGACTGGACAAGGCATGGCTGAGAACGCTGAGTAACACAAAACATGGTACACGCACAGAACGCAAACAATACAATACACGAGCACAGGACAAAGAAACAAGAGGGTATAAATAGAGAAGACAAACGAGGGATAACGAGCAGGGCAGGTGTAGAACATCAAACACTCAGGGAAAGATAACGAGGAAACGAGATGGCGGGAACAGAGACGAGACACTGGAAAAACACATGAGAGGTAAAAACATAAACATCTCATGGCCTTCCCACATAAAACCCAAGGACTCTGCCCCGATCCCACCACACGACTAGAATTTCATAAACAAGACGGTGGGACCGTGACAGAGCCCCCCCCTTAATGAACACCTCCAGGTGTTCACCAAGGGGTGACTAACAAGACCTGACAGACTGGACCAAAGACAAAAACCAGACAAACATGGTGAACAAGACAAGGGGCAGACATGACAACAAGACTACAGGACTGGGGTGGGACTAACAAAAAAACAAACATGGGAGGGGGGTGGGGCCAAACAAGGGCCCATAGGGGGCAGTCCATGGGGGTGGGGAATAGTCCCAGTCCCCGGCTGCGCTCGAGGGCGCGGAGTCCTGGGGGACTTAGGGAAAGTCCTGGGGGGAACAGTCTTTGACCCTGGGAGTCTCCCAGGGACCGGCTGGGCCGGCTGGAACCGGCTGGAAGGCCGGCTGGACAGGGCTTGACGCCGGCTGGAAGGCCGGCTGGACAGGGCTTGATCGCCGGCTGGAAGGCCGGCTGGACAGGGCTTGACGCCGGCTGGAGCCGGCTGGAGGCCGGCTGGACGCCGGACTGGACGCCGGCTGGATCACGACTGGACGCCGGCTGGATCACCGGACTGGACCCGGCTGACTCCGGACTGGACGCCGCTGACCACCGGACTGGACGCTCGGCTGGACACCGGACTGGACGCCGGCTGCACCGGACTGGACGCCGGCTGGATCACCGGACTGGACGCCGGCTGGACACCGGACTGGGTGGTGCCCCCTCCTCGGCTTCTTCTTCTTGACCGGCCACAGGACACTGTGGCCGGTTGCTGAGAAGCGATGGGGAGCCCGGTTAGCTCCGTACCGGAGGAGTCGGACGGGGAGTCCCACGACTCCCTTCGTCTGCGCCGGCCACGGATGCTGATGGGCGGAGGAAGAGCTGCCGGGGAAGAGGCGGACGGTGCGGCCATGCCGATGACCCCGATCTCCATGACGCGACCCTCCGGGATCACGGGTAGGGGAGATGGATTGGGTTGGGCTGAGACCCTGGGCTCCGGCCGATTCATGGCATACCGAATCATGTCCGTGAAGCCCAGTGGTCTCAGCATCCTCATCTCCTCCCGAGACAGCGGCTCATTCAGTCCGCCGTTGAACAGGGCCATCTGCTCAGTCTCGTCATGGACCATCTCCCCTGCGGTCTCGAAGAATCGATCTGCGAACTCCAGGACATCGGAGTAGCCCTGTCGCAGACCGCAGAGGAGATGGGCCTGCCTGGATCGCCTAGCCTCCATCTTGCCTGCTGGGTTCAATGAGGGCTCGTGTATTCTGTCATGGGAGTGGCAGAAGAACCCAAGCGCAGGCAGACGCGAAGGGGCCAAACAAGATATATTTATTACAACAGACGCAAAACAAAAACCCACGATGGGGAAAACAGAACAGTGATAAATACAAAACAAAAGACTTCCCACGAGGGGGCAAAACAAAAGCAAGAACAGCAAACGAACCAAACTAAAGAACACTAAAATAACTTACTTAACAAAACAGGATAACGGACTGGACAAGGCATGGCTGAGAACGCTGAGTAACACAAAACATGGTACACGCACAGAACGCAAACAATACAATACACGAGCACAGGACAAAGAAACAAGAGGGTATAAATAGAGAAGACAAACGAGGGATAACGAGCAGGGCAGGTGTAGAACATCAAACACTCAGGGAAAGATAACGAGGAAACGAGATGGCGGGAACAGAGACGAGACACTGGAAAAACACATGAGAGGTAAAAACATAAACATCTCATGGCCTTCCCACATAAAACCCAAGGACTCTGCCCCGATCCCACCACACGACTAGAATTTCATAAACAAGACGGTGGGACCGTGACACGATTTTGTATGGTTTTTTTTCAAGTCCACAACACTGTAAACCCCAACTGAAGCAACAGAAAATTGCATGTTTTAACCATGTGAATAATAATTTAAAACCTAAACAGTGTGATAGAAGTCAAAGTAAAAAAAATTGCTAACAAGATGAATATTTATTGTAGGACTGAGTAATACAATAAGTAAATAGAAAAAAACAGTATTTGCAGTATTTCAGTCTGTGTACCACATGTGTAGCCCTATATATAGGCCCTATATGTCTGATTGTGCCTGTTGGGTTTCTGCGTATACTTGATGGCTGATTTGATCATATTTATGCTTGTGCTTGGTAATCAAGGGATCAATGTTTGTGAAATGCCAATTGTGTGTAATGAGCTGGAGTGCAAAAAAGTCTGCTATTTTATAATTTTTAAGACCGCATGTCCACTGGGATGGACATTAAATAAATAAAATCCTGTGTCTAAAATATCTTTAGATTTTTTTGAAAAACATAACATAATCAAATAAAATATAACAGGGGCAAGACAATGAGGTTACCATTAACTTGGTAAACAATCTGTGAGGTATTATTAAAATGATAGAAACATGCAGTTTTATTGGTCTAAACCAAAAAAGACATAATGTCCATTCTTATTGAAGCAGGGTCTGAAGTGGTTAACACAGTCCACAATGCATTGCATACAGTAAAACAGTAGATTACTGTTGACAGATGGCTGTTGACAGTATATTACTGTTTTAACAAAAAACTGTATGTTACTGTCAGAATTTGGCTGTTTTTTAACAGCAAGCCCAGGATGCATTGTTTTCTACAGTATATTACTGTTTTAACAAAAAACAGTATGTTACTGTCAGAATTTGGCTGTTTTTTAACAGCAAGCCCAGGATGCATTGTTTTCTACAGTATATTACTGTTATAACAAAAAACAGTATGTTATTGTCAGAATTTGGCTGTTTTTTAATAGCAATTTTTTACAGTGCATAAATGCATATATTTAAGAAAAATATTAAATAAAACTATTAATAAACTTTTATTTGCAATTTCAATTATTGGTAAATATAAATTAATACATTTAAAATTTATAGACAAGTATGTGTATGTTTTGTCTTTATAAATACAAAATTAATATGCACAGTACACAGATATATATTACGTAAACACAAACCTTTATTCTGGATGCGATTAATCGTTTGACAGCCCTAATATATATATTAGGGGTGGGAAAAAATCGATATGGCGATTTATCGCGACATTTCAGCCCGCGAGACGTTATTGATACTCTTGCACAAAGTATCGATTTTTTTTCAAATACAAAAGATCTAAATTCATACCTACACTGTGCTCACCAGAACGGCACTACCCACATATTTCGGTAACACTTTATAATACTGTTTCATACTTAATAGGTAGTTATGCAGGAACTAATGCAGAACAAATGGTTAGTGCTGCATTAACACTGTAGTCATTACAGATAACTAATAAGGAAGAAAGATGAACTAATCAGTAGGTAACAGCATACTGATGTTTAAGGTAAGTAACAATTAGTTACTTATTACTTATTTAATAGTCATTAATGACAACTAAATGCTGTATGTCTCCCGCAGAACTATACAATAACTAAGACTCATTTAAAATAACTATCTACTAACTACTTATTAACAGCTGCTAAAAATTATGTCAATTAAACTAGTTATATATAATCTTGATTACTATTAAAAATACAGTTTTAACCTATTTTGTTTACTTTCTGTCAATAAATGTATGGTGGGAAGAACCCAAATGCAGGCAACGGCAGGTAAGGGGTTAACAGGGGTATTTTATTAAATAACGAGACAAACAAAAACACCCACGAGGGGGTAACGAGAACACGACAACAGAACAAGAACTCAAAACAAAACACTTCCCTCGGGGGGGGGGGGCAAAAATAAACTAATAAACAAAACAGCGACACAACGTCTTAAACCAAAAACACAGCAGGAAAAAACCACAAGAAACTTACAAAAGACTTGACTTGACTAGGGCTTACGACAGAAAACTGGAACAGACAGGAACAGGGACAACCACATGCAAAGAACATACATAATACACGAGCACAGGACAATGAAACATGAGGATATATAAAGGGAACACAAACGAGGGATAACGACATGGGGCAGGTGTGGGTAATCAAACACTCAGGGAAAGATAACAAGGAAACGAGAGGAGTGGGGCCAATGACGAGACACTGGAGAGAACGCATATTATTGTCAAAAGGACAATAATATGTTTCTCTCCACACATAAGCAAAGACTTTGTCATGGCTCTGCTACAGGACCAAGAAAAACATGACTAAATGAAGCACAGCCATGACAGAAGCCCCCCCCCCTTTAATGAGCACCTCCAGGTGCTCACCAAGGGGTAGACGGACGAGACAAGACAGACTGGGAGACAGACAGTACAAGGCAAAACAAAGAAAATAAAATCAAGGGCAGACAAGACAACATAATAACAGGACTTGGGTGGGACAGTAAGAATAACAAACAAGGGAGGGGGGGTGGGGCCAAACAAGAGCCCATAGGGGGCAGTCCAAAAAGGTTGGGGGGAATAGTCCCAGTCCCCGGCTGCGCTCGAGGGCGCGGAGTCCTGGGGAACTTAGGATAAGTCCTAATAAGTCTTTGATAAGTCCCAAAGATAAGTCTTTGACCCTGGGAGTCTCCCAGGGACCGACTGGAAAGGGCTGGGTGCCGGCTGAAAGGCCGGCTGGACAGGGCTGGACGCCGGCTGGAAGGCCGGCTGGACAGGGCTGGATGCCAGCTGGAAGGCCGGCTGGATGCCGGCTGGAAATGCGCGATGATCCTCATAGCGTGAGCGCTTTGACGTGACGTGACGTGACGTGACGCAAACCCCCGTTTTGGCAGATGCGTGTGGAGTAACCAGAGACTCACAGTCCTTAAGTAATATTCAAATATCTGATATACTGAATTTACTGGGATTTTCATTAGTTGTCAGTTATAATCATCAAATTAAAAGAAATAAACATTTCAAATATATCAGTCTGTGTGTAATGAATGAATATAATATACAAGTTTCACTTTTTGAATGGAATTAGTGAAATAAATCAACTTTTTGATGATATTCTAATTATATGACCAGCACAGTATATATACACTAGGGTTGGGTACCGTTCACTTTTTAGCTGGTACCGGTACCAATGCGGTACCTGGAATTCAGTGCCGGTACCAAACGGTACCTTTTTTCTGTACTTTACTCTCTGTATTCTCTGTTACTCTCTGTCAATCACCTTTTTTCTTAAAAACCAGCAATGCAAACCAGTATGCAACACAATGCACTATACAAACTTCCCTCACTTAAACCATTATTCCTACAGTGCAACAATACTGGGGAAGGTAAATATATGTATTAAAAATATTAAAGTATCTTCAATACACTTAACAAACATAACTTTTATTAACATGGTTGCATGCATTGTATGGAAATATTTTATCCAAGCAGATTTTATCTAAAAAAAACAATATTTTCGAGTTGGTTCATTTTTTTAACAACTGTACAGCATTACACTTTACCGCCTATAATAGCACATAGTTGTCTCAGCCATAGTCACTGCCAATGTTTTATGACACTTTTTAAAGATGCCATGAATTAAAACCACAATTTTAACCCGAGCTTTTGTTATATAAGAGGGAATCGTATTCACACAGACGTGTTAGAACTGAAAACGCCTTTGTTACTGAGATTACAACTGTTACTGACACCAGGCCCAGCGAACAGCAGATTCTGGAATGCACCTATCAATAGGTTGAACATGCCTCCACAGAAAGAATATCAATGACTACTTCTCTAGTCCCGCCCACTGGTTCACGCATGACATGCTGACAGGTACGGTCATATATCATAATCAGCCGGAAAGATGTGGCTGTGAACAGTAATATATAGATTCACAGTACTTGAATGAGGGACAATGCCACAAGTGATAAGTGCAGGGGCGCAAAAATGGGGTATGCAGTATATGCGGTGCATAGGGGTGCCGCACAAGTGGGGGCGCCATTGTGCCAAAATATTATTTAACATTTTTTTAAATAAAACGTTATAAAAAATATAACGAAAAAGTCATTATCTAAAACGTTTTAGTTTCACTTTTGTCTAACATTTTAAACGAGTTCAATAAATATATAATTTATTTAATCAAGTTATTATGTCAACCAATCACTCTTTCACAGTCAAATGACCAAATGGATCAAAGAAACTTCCCAAAGCGCAGAACAGAACATGAAAATGAAAAATAAATTGACAAGTAAAAAACAAGTTATTTAACGTTGCCTGAGAGGTAGTTCATATTATAATACAATATCAGGTCACCTCTAGGCCTACATCTTTGGCGCTTATAAAATAAATCTATGTTTGTGAAGGAGCTTCATAATTACATTCGGGAGAGTCTGAGACGGTTGTTAAAGCTGTTAAGTCTCCCACTATCACGCATTATCAGGTTCTTCATTAATCGTCGGACGCGTTTGTCCCCATATGACGACGCGAGCTCTGCAGTTTGAACGTCAGGTCCGTGTCCTTCACATAACGCGAGCAGTTGCGTCTTCTGCAAACTGCGCGCAGCACAGAGCGCCGGAGATATTGCGTGTGGACACTGAAACAGCGCAATGATTGACAGGATGACAGAGACAAGAGCGCAAAAGAACGTTAGTTAATAAAAAATAATTTGAGCTTTCAATGTAAGTGAGTTTGTCTTTGTTTTACTTTAATGATGTTTTCATAAAATGTGAACCACTAACTAAAAATGCTTAAAGCAAGGGGAAAATGCAAAGATTTTTTATTTATTTGCCTTATAATATCTGTTATCCATCTTATTTCGTTTTTTCAATAATATTTGAATTATAAATGCACAGTAAAGGTATGTTTAACATAGGCAAATTTTATTGTTGTGTTTTTATTAAATATTAATGAACCACAAACTAAGCATTCGTTTTAAAGTAGGCCTAAGTGGGAAAAGAACAAAAAAATACAACGCGAGTATATCATGTGATACGTCTTATTCTGATAATAATAAATAATGTTAATAATACTTTTTGTTGAAGGAAAGGGAATAATCTATATATAACTTTAAAGATCAAAATAAGTTTATTTCCTCATCAGCACATCTCTGGGCTACAACTCGATTATTAATTATATTTGGGATATTTAAAGAAGTTTTATTATTTAAAACTTGACAAGTTTTTTTGTTAAAGGTTTTAAATGTCAAAATTCTAGACTACATAAGTGAAACTCACTTTTCAAAGAATACAATAAATAGCCTTATTTGAAGTCTTAGAGGCTGTGTCCACCGAGGCCTTTACGCCTGCGGCTGGCATTTTTTCAATTGTTTCCTATGGAAACGCCGCGCTTTTAAAAAAAAGCCATCAGCTGACGGTTTTTTTCCACGCTCTGCGCTGGTGCGATGCGTTTTTTTCACGCTCAGCGCCGGCGTTCCACCGATCGCCCTGAGTTGAAAAATGCTCAACTTTGGGCAGAACGCTGCGCCTGCAGCGGGCGTTTTCAGCCGAGCTCCTGCCGTTTTCAGCCGCGTAAATGCTCGGTGGACACAGCCCCTTATTTGGTTATTATAAGCAAAAGATCAATTTAAAAACTGTTTAGCCCGATTAATCAAAAAAAACAATCGTCCAATTATACGGTTATTAAAATAATCGTTAGTGTCTGCCCTAATTTATTGTGTATGTCAAGCTTATGTACTTTTATTACTTTTTGCTCCTTTGTTTCATTATTTTTCAGATTGTTATTTATCTTTTCAGAATTGTGTATCTGTTACATTGTGAAGCAGTTGGAAAAGTGTTTCTGTAAAAGGAAATCTTTATGCTTCTGTTATAGATGCAAATCTGATTGTCACCTTCACATGATGTAAAATAGAATGACTCCAAAGGTAATATACAACTTGTCTGCAGATTTTTTATTTGTTGTGTGTTTTCTATATTGGGGTGGCCGATGGGGGGCGCCAATACTGATCTCGCATACCCCTCAGAAAATGTGCAGTTGCGCTCCTGGATAAGTGATGGGGCGTTTAATAAAGCCACAGGTGAAAAAACAGGAACAAACGAGTAATCCACAAAACAAAGGTACGAGGGTAAATCCAAAGACGAAGTGTAAATCCAAAACTACAAAAACACGGGGTACAGAAAACATCCACTAAATACTAGGAGATTACAGGTTAGACTAGAAGACGTGAACAACATACAACTAGACCAGACAACAAATACATGGAACAAGGGAACAGATATAGTGTCCAACTGAATGAGGTGCAGGTGAGTGTCATTAATAATCAGGTGAGCGGGAACGTGTGTAGCGTGATGATGGCGATGATGCAGGGGGCGTGGTTGACACCGTGACTGTCACAGCGCCACATGAAATATTGATGTGGGGAGGTAATTTATAAATCACACGAGGTCCCCAGATAATGCTAATCTCGTGCGAATGGTGCTACTAGCTCTGTGTCCTTTCTTAAGGCTGCATCCTTGTGTCCTCCAGAGGTATCATCCTCTAAAGCAGTGGTCACCAACCCTGCTCCTGGAGATCGACCGTCCTGCAGACTGCAGCTCCAACCCCGCATCAGCACACCTGTCTGTAATTATCAAGCAAACCTGAACACCTTGATTAGATAGATCAGGTGTGTTTGATTGGGGTTAGAGCTGAAATCTTAAGGACGGTCGATCTCCAGGAGCAGGGTTGGTGACCACTGCTCTAAAGGATGCGGTATACGGAGGATTCTCAACTCAGAATTAAACGAGACGTCCTTGGTAGGACATACTGGCAGAAAAGGAAACAGGAAGTACCACATTGCTATGACAGCACGTTGCACTCGCACACCTGTCAAATTAATTAAAATGATTTCTACACGATTTTAGGAGGTAAAATGTTGGTTACTTTCTACCCTAAACAATGCCAAAAGAGTTAAACAAATGTAAAATATTGCCTTACTGTTTTAAAACGTTTAAAAATCACTAAACACTTGTAAACCTATTTACTACATCTGCCTGCTAAGATTAAAAAAACGTGACACAAATTGTAAACTGTTCACATTTAAACACCACATATTTTATTGAATGTGCAGCTGCTGCCGTTTATTCAACACACGTTTATTTAGCAGACGTTGGCCGACGCAAAGAATTGTGGGTTATCTCTAGCAACTAAGGATACACCTCATGTGTCCTCCGAATCCACGTGAAAGTAGGTTGCATTAGAAGGGTGCCTACAGAGTGTCCTACCTGCTTTTATGAAACGAGACAGTCTCGATGACGTAACAGGCTTCAAATGAGACCTCCGAAGGACGCAGCCTTCCCAAACGAGACACAGCCACTAGCTGTTTCTCGTTTCGTAAGGCTGCGTCCTTGTGTCCTCCAGAGGTATCATCCTCTAAAGGATGCGGTATACGGAGGATTCTCAACTTAGAATTAAACGAGACGTCCTTAGTAGGACATACTGGCAGAAAAGGAAACAGGAAGTACCACATTGCTATGACAACACGTTGCACTCGCACACCTGTCAAATTAATTAAAATGATTTCTACATGATTTAAAAGGTAAAATGTAGGTTACTTTCTACCCTAAACAATGCCAAAAGAGTTAAACAAATATACAATTTTTGCCTTACTCTTTCAAAACGTTTAAAAATCACTAAACACTTGTAAACCTATTTACTACATATGCCTGCTAAGATTTTAAAAACGTGACACAAATTGTAAACTGTTCACATTTAAACACCACATATTTGATTGAATGTGCAACTGTTGCCGTTTATTCAAATAACAGACGTTGGCCGACACAAAGAATTGTGGGTTATCTCTAGCACGAAGGATACACCTCATGTATCCTCCAAATTCCTGTCAAAGAAGGTCGCATTTGAAGGGTGCCTCCGGAGAGTTCTACCTGATTTTATGAAACGAGACAGCCTCGATGACGTAGCAGGCTTCAAATGAGACCTCTGGAGGACGCAGCCTTACGAAATGAGACACAGCCAATGTGTAACCTAACGTTACGTCTCTAACCAAATTCACAGAAGGCTCCAACTAAGTTTACTATGCAAACTGCTGTCCAATCATAGTGGTGAGCGTTTACTTCCAAGTCTTCATGGCGGAACGTCCATTCAAACCCATCGTTTGTAGAGCCGGCCTCAAAATCCGGGTAGAAAATAGCCTATTACTTATTGATTTTGATGTTTTTGAATGTAAAAACCACACGAACGTCATAAGTAGACCTCATACTACAGTATAAACCAATAAACAAGCCCAGTTCATCACACCTTTAAATTGTATCCTGATTTATACTGCAACATCGTCTGACAAAGTCACCATACATCTACATGAAAGAGTGGCGGTTATTTTCTCATGTAGTGCACTGCCTTCGCAAACAAACTATGTGCACGGATGTACTATGTTCATGTTCGTGTACTTAAACAGTCAGTAACAGTGACAGATGCTAATATCTGAGTTGTACTCGTTGATGAATCGTCGCGTTTCAGTCAACTGAATGTCTATCTTATCCGCCGCGCACACACTGCACACAATAGATGCTGAGAAAACGACCTTTTCCAACTGAATGAAAGCTGTGTACCTTTTGTAAACAAAAGGGGTCTGAAATTCGCTAAATACAGTGCCAAAGTCACTAAACTGTCTCCGGTATGTGCGCGACTGTGTGTGACACGGGACCTGAATGGCAAGGATCGGTGGCTAATTGTGGCCGTTAATGTTAACATTATGCTCATGCTCAGGTCGCAACAAATAAACCAATGCATGGGAAACGGCTTCGGCGTGTTAGTTGCAGTGTGTATAATTTGACAGCTTAGTGTTTATTAGAATTTTCAACATTGCAGATAGAGCAAAATGCAATAATGAGCTTTAGGAAAAAATAAAAAGTAAGTAGATGAAGTAGATGATCTTACAAGACAAGAAAAGTTCAAAAACCAAAGAACAATATGAACTGGTCATGCAACACAATGCAGAACAGAACTGCACAAATAACATTTACATTCAGGCATTTAACAGATTACAGACTTACAGCGAAGAGAAAGGAAACAGTGAAGCGATTTGTCAATAGCATTCTCCCCTGATAGCACACATACATCTGGTTTACGTCTATTTGACGTCTGCATTTACATCTGCAAGACATCTACAATACATCGTTTGCTCATCTGCAATACGTCTCAGAGACGTCTGCTGTCAGACATCACATAGACATCTAGAAGATGTCTGTAAGATGTTTATGATTTAGAATGGATGTAAAGCAGCTCTATCTAAGATGTTTAGCAGATGTTTTTATGCAGCAGATCTCCAGATCTTTAGCAGACGTATTACAGACGTTCAGACGTCTCCGAGACATATTGCAGATGAGCAAACTATGTTTTGCAGATGTCTTGCAGATGTAAATGCAGACGTCAAATAGACGTAAACCAGATGGATTGTGCTATCTGGGTCTGCACCTTTGGCCCAGTTTGGTTAAAGTATACTGTAGCAGATTTTCTTGAATTAGTCGTCTCGGAGTTGTGCAAAAATATGGAACAGGTAAAAAAGGCTACAAACACAAATGTGTAAACTTGACAATCATAGATATGAGGGTGTTCACGTGCTACAGTTTACTGGATACACAATCATAGCTGCGGGAAGTGGGGGTGCTGCGGGGGCTGCAGCACCCCCTGGCGTCGAGCGAAAGAAAAACTGAAACAGTGTGAAAGATGCATAAATAAAGGCAGAGACTATTTGCACCAGGTCAGCCCACCAATATGTGATTGGAATAGAGAATATGTAAGAACGACTTGATTTTGAACAATGACTCCAGTGGCCTAAGGTGTAAAGTCTGTGTAGTGTGACACAGGAGACCAGGGTTCTAAATCAAACCCTCGCATATGTTTTCAATAAAATTTTTATTCATAAAGTTTACGGTAAAGTAACGTTATCTGCCACTATTTATAAGTATCAATAGCATCTAACTACTTTTTTTATTTAATCCAAAGAAAATACACCTATTTTCGGTTAGAGTAAAAAGCATTGCTGCCTTGGGCAGGCTATTTGTAACATTACTCTGTGTAAATAGACACTCCGTAAATGAAATGTTTTATCAAAAATAAATATAATACATTTTATTAATGTGTCTATTCACTAATATCCATTGAAAACATTAATAACGTCACTGTTTCTGCTTTAATAACGTTACTGTTACAATGACAACGCAAGTGTCTAATGTCGTCACGGCGTTAGTGAAGGTCAAGTGTCATGAGCGGTCTTGTCCAAATGGCGCAAAAACGATTTTCAGACTTTTTTACCTCATTGCCCATGGTTTTTGTTTGGGTGGTTGAGCTGCCACCGCGCAGCTAGTTTTCGTACAACAGATTTTGCTATGGCTATAGGCATACATATAACATGCGTTTATATGTTTGTTTTTATGCTGCATCCTATAATCACACTGGGATCTTCTTTATTCTCGGCAGCAACTAATTTTTGCCTCCGTTATTTATTAACATTAAACTTAGCTGCTCGCCCATGGCACAGTAATAAAAAAAAAAGACAGCACCCCTGCTCAAAATATGTTCCCGCGGCTATGTACACAATAGTGACATGTCTCTGATTTATTACACGGCTAGTTGGAATGCTTGATTCTGATTAGCCAGTCGAGAGATTTGCAGGTTCGTTATTCCCAGAGCCATTGAGAGAGAGAGTTCTGCCAACGGAAGTCCAAAACGCTGGAGCGTCACGTGATTCATGGAGCCTTCAGATAGTTCCAGGAAGTTATGTTTTCTCTTTAAATGCTTTATTTCTTTCATTTTTTTATTCATTAAATGTCTTTGGTCTTTAAATGGGTTAGAAGTTTACCTCAGTTGGTCTGTTTAGTCGCAGCTCCATGCGTAACTATTGAGAGCCTCCATTGCTGTGAAAAAACAGCTTTTCCTCGCGGAAGGTCTGCATTCAATTCAATTCAATTCAATTCAATTTTATTTATATAGCGCTTTTCACAATGTGCATTGTTCCAAAGCAGCTTTACAGGAGCAAATAAGAAAAACACAGAAAGGTAAAACACAGCACAGTGCATGGTGTTTATAGACCAAGCAAGATCATTATAATAAATAATATCTAATAAATAAATGAATAAATAAATAAATA